>NC_086446.1:416463512-416763512 GCF_028390025.1 Pseudophryne corroboree | reverse complement strand
GTATGGTTATCACAAGTTATACGGTGTGATTGGTGTGGCTGGTATGAGTCTTACCCTGGATTCCAAATCCTTTCCTTGTAGTGTCAGCTCTTCCGGGCACAGTTTCCCTAACTGAGGTCTGGAGGAGGGGCATAGAGGGAGGAGCCAGTGTACACCAGATAGTACCTAATCTTTCTTTTAGAGTGCCCAGTCTCCTGCGGAGCCCGTCTATTCCCCATGGTCCTTACGGAGTCCCCAGCATCCACTACGGACTACGAGAAATAGAATTACCGGTGAGTAAATTCTTATTTTTCACGGGACTGTCCCGTTTTTGTGGCTCTGTCCTGCTCCCACCCTAGGGAGATCCACCCCCCAATCCCAACCCCAACCCCCCGGCGCGACACACCCCACTCCCCGCGGCACCAAGCAATGTTCATGTAATTAAAATTATGTATCATATTTATAAAATATTTTACGTACAAACAATATAAATGAAACAGTGTATCTATATAAATAGGAATATAGTAGTCGCCACTTGGATAAATTACAGGCATTTGGTGCCTTAAAACTAGATTGTGCTAAAGAGGGAAGAACCATGGAAGTGTAATAGGCCCTACACATTTGACGATTGGCCACCAAGGTGCCCGACGGCCGATACGGCCGACGGGCGACCCGGCGGCGGGGGGGGGGGGGGGGGGGGGCAGTGACGGGGGGAGTGAAGTTTCTTCACTCCCCCCGTCACCCGGCTCCGTAGACTTGCAGGCAGATATGGACGATCTCGTCCATATTGGCCTGCATGCACAGCCGACATGGCACCAGCGATGAACGAGCGCGGGGCCGCGCATCGTTCATCGCTGGTGCCTCCACACTGCACGATATGAACGTTATCTCGTTCATTAATGAACGAGATCGTTCATATCGTGCAGTGATGTCGCCCAGTGTGTAGGGCCCATAAGTGTTGCACATGATAAAGATAGGAGCCATAGTGTTCATAAGACCCTATATGTAATTGACAGCTGACAAGCTGTTTCAAATTGTTTTCAGCTTAGAGCTGACACAGGAAAAAGTACAAGGCACTGTACTTTGTTTGAACTCATATTGTGAAGTTATGACCTTTATCTAAGATATACTTTCCTTGCAGAAATATAATGTCAGCAGCTAGACTTGGAGGCTTCAAAAGGTATTTGTCAGTTTGCGGTATAACAGGTGTGAAAACTTAACCAGACATATGTATGCTTCAAAGCTTAGCAAAAGTCCCCATTTGCCCTACATAAAACCACATATAGGGGGTCATGCTTTTAGCAGCTTTGCACACGCTAAGCCGCCGCCTACTGGGAGTGATTTTTAGCATATTAAAATTGCGAACGAAAGATTAGCAGAATTGCGAATAGACACTTCTTAGCAGTTTCTGAGTAGCTCCAGACTTACTCGGCATCTGCGATCAGTTCAGTGCTTGTCGTTCCTGGTTTGACGTCACAAACACACCCAGCGTTCGCCCAGACACTCCTCCGTTTCTCCAGCCACTCCCGCGTTTTTCCCAGAAACGGTAGCGTTTTTTCGCACACTCCCATAAAACGGCCAGTTTCCGCCCAGAAACACCCACTTCCTGTCAATCACATTACGATCACCAGAACGAAGAAAAAACCTCGTAATGCCGTGAGTAAAATTCCTAACTGCATAGCAAATTTACTTGGCGCAGTCGCACTGCGGACATTGCGCATGCGCATTAGCAACTATTCGCTCCGTTGCGACAAAAAAATAACGAGCGAACAACTCGGAATGACCCCCATAGAAATGATAGACTTTACTAAGAAGATAGGAGTGTATTAACCAATAGGATAAGAAAAGTATGTTAACCAATAGAATTAAAGAGATCATTAACCAATAGGATTATGCTTTGTGTAAGGAAACTACGACACTGTATGCAAATGTGTATCTCTTTATAATGTAATGCTTTCATGAAATAAAGCAGCTCTGTTATTCCTCACTGAACACACGTGGCTGGTTATTACAAAGGTTACTCTGTTGACTGGTCACTGGCTGCAGCCGTGTATGAACCTGGTGCTGACTGACTGAATGCGTGATTGAACTTGGATAAGTGAGGGGTGCCCTTTCCTGGGGTTACCTTTAACACACACAACCTAATCAATATCAGGCTTCAACAGGTTAAACAAACAAATGTACTACTAAAAGTTGTCTGTTAGTGATTAAAAAATATACATATATCTATATATAACTGGAGCCTCTATTTGTTTCATGCATGCTCATTATGTGATAAGTACACTGCTCAAAAAAATAAAAGGAACACTAAAATAACACATCCTAGATCTGAATGAATGAAATATTCTTTTTAAATACTTTGTTCTTTACATAGTTGAATGTGCTGACAACAAAATCACACAAAAATTATAAATGGAAATCAAATTTATTAACCCATGGAGGTCTGGATTTGGAGTCACACTCAAAATTAAAGTGGAAAAACACACTACAGGCTGATCCAACTTTGATGTAATGTCCTTAAAACAAGTCAAAATGAGGCTCAGTAGTGTGTGTGGCCTCCACGTGCCTGTATGACCTCCCTACAATGCCTGGGCATGCTCCTGATGAGGTGGCGGATGGTCTCCTGAGGGATCTCCTCCCAGACCTGGTCTAAAGCATCCGCCAACTCCTGGACAGTCTGTGGTGCAACGTGGCGTCGGTGGATGGAGCGAGACATGATGTCCCAGATGTGCTCAATTGGATTCAGGTCTGGGGAATGGGTGGGCCAGTCCATAGCATCAATGCCTTCATCTTGCAGGAACTGCTGACACACTCCAGCCACATGAGGTCTAGCATTGTCTTGCATTAGGAGGAACCCAGGGCCAACCGCACCAGCATATGGTCTCACAAGGGGTCTGAGGATCTCATCTCGGTACCTAATGGCAGTCAGGCTACCTCTGGCGAGCACACGGAGGGCTGTGCGGCCGCCCAAAGAAATGCCACCCCACACCATTACTGACCCACTGCCAAACCGGTCATGCTGGAGGATGTTGCAGGCAGCAGAGCGTTCTCCTTTGCGTCTCCAGACTCTGTCATGTCTGTCACATGTGCTCAGTGAGAACCTGCTTTCATCTGTGAAGAGCACAGGGCGCCAGTGGCGAATTTGCCAATCTTGGTGTTCTCTGGCAAATGCCAAACGTCCTGCACGGTGTTGTGCTGTAAGCACAACCCCCACCTGTGGACGTCGGGCCCTCATACCACCCTCATGGAGTCTGTTTCTGATCGTTTGAGTAGACACATGCACATTTGTGGCTTGCTGGAGGTAATTTTGCAGTGCTCTGGCAGTGCTCCTCCTGTTCCTCCTTGCACAAAGGCGGCGGTAGCGGTCCTGCTGCTTTGTTGTTGCCCTCCTACGGCCTCCTCCAAGTCTCCTGATGTACTGGCCTGTCTCCTGGTAGTGCCTCCATGCTCTGGACACTACGCTGACAGACACAGCAAACCTTCTTGCCACAGCTCGCATTGATGTGCCATCCTGGATGAGCTGCAATACCTGAGCCACTTGTGTGGGTTGTAGACTCCGTCTCAAGCTACCACTAGAGTGAAAGCACCGCCAGCTTTCAAAAGTGACCAAAACATCAGCCAGAAAGCATAGGAGCTGAGAAGTGGTCTGTGGTCACCACCTGCAGAACAACTCCTTTACTGGGGGTGTCTAACTAATTGCCTATATTTCCCACCTGTTGTCTATTCCATTTGCACAACAGCATGTGAAATTGCATGTCAATCAGTGTTGCTTCCTAAGTGGACAGTTTGATTTCACAGAAGTGTGCTTGACATGGAGTTACATTGTGTTGTTTAAGTGTTCCCTTTATTTCTCTTACGTCCTAGAGGATGCTCGGGACTCCGTAAGGACCCTGGGGTATAGACGGCTCTGCAGGAGACATGGGCACTGTAAAGACTTTAGAATGGGTGTGCACTGGCTCCTCCCTCTATGCCCCTCCTCCAGACCTCAGTTAGTACATGTGCCCAGTGGAGACAGGATGCACTGCAGGGGAGCTCTCCTGAGTTTCTCTGAAAAGACTTTTGTTAGGTTTTTTTATTTTCAGGGAGCACTGCTGGCAACAGGCTCCCTGCATCGTGCGACTGAGGGGAGAGAAGCAGACCTACTTAAATGCATACTTGCCTACCTGACCCTCTCCATGAGGGAGAAAATGCTCTGTTCATGGACTTTTCTGGTAATGTATGATTGCTATCACCTGTGGTGAAACACCTTTCTTATCAATCAACTAGCTCACCACAGGTGATGGTAATCATACATTACCAGGAAAATCCAGGAACAGAGCATTTTCTCCCTCATGGAGAGGGTCAGGTAGGAAAGTATGCTTAAATGATAGGCTCTGCTTCTTAGGCTACTGGACACCATTAGCTCCAGAGGGTCGGAACGCAGGTCTCACCCTCGCCATTCGTCCCGAAGCCGCGCCGCCGTCCTCACAGAGCCGGAAGATAGAAGCCGGGTGAGTATAAGAAGAAAGAAGACTTTAAAGGCGGCAGAAGACTTCAGATCTTCACTGAGGTAGCGCCATTGCTCCCACATACACACACAGGCACAGCACGGGTGCAGGGCGCAGGGGGGGGGGCGTCCTGGGCAGCAATAAACACCTCAATTTAATCTGGCAGCAAGTTTAGATACTGCAGGGGCAGTATGTTATAAAACCCCCGCCAGTATAAAGATATGAGCGGGACCGAAGCCCGCCGTCGAGGGGGCGGGGCTTGATCCTCCAGCACTAACCAGCGCCATTTTCTCCACAGCATGCTGCAGAGAATCTGCTCCCGGACTCTCCCCTGCTGCACACAGTAACAGGGGGCAAAAACGAGGGGGGCACATTATTTGGTGCAAATATTATATGTTATAAGCGCTATTTAGACTGGGACTTTTGTTTTCAGTATATTGTGGCGCTGGGTGTGTGCTGGCATACTCTCTCTCTGTCTCTCCAAAGGGCCTTATTGTGGGTCAGTCCCCATATTTCAGTTATCCCAGTGTGTGTGGGAGTGTCAGTACGTGTGCGTCGACATGTCTGAGGCGGAAGGCTTGTTTAGGGAGGATGCAGAGCAGATGGTGATCGTGTCTCCGTCGGCACAGCCGATTGGGTGGACATGTGGAATGTTTTAAATACTAATGTGAATTTATTACATAAGAGATTGGACGAACCAGTGTCCAGGGATAGAGCAGGGAATCAATCCATGGCTTTGACTGTGTCACAAGACCCATCAGGGTCACATAAACGTCCCCTTTCCCAGATAGCAGACACTGATACCCACACGGATTCCGACTCCAGTGTCGACTATGATGATGCATGGTTGCACCCAAGAGTGGCCAAGAGTATTCAATGTATGATTATTGCAATAAAAGATGTTTTGCGACGGAGGACTCCTCTGTCCCAGACACGAGGGTCTGCATGTTTAAGGAAAAGAAACCTGAGGTAACGTTTCCCCCATCTCATGAGCTGAACGCTTTATTTGAAAAGGTTTGGGAAACTCCTGACAAGAGACTGCAGGTTCCCAAGTGAATTATTATAGCGTATCCTTTTCCCGTGAAGGACAGGTTACGGTGGAAATCCTCGCCCAGGGTGGACAAGACCTTGACGCGCTTGTCCAAGAAGGTTGCACTACCGTCCCCGGACGCGGCAGCCCTCAAGGATCCTGCGGATCACAGACAGGAAACTACCTTAAAATCAATTTATGCGACTACGGGTGTCCTGCTCAGACCGGCAGGGGCGTCGGCATGGGTGGGTACCGCTATTGCAGCGGGGGCAGATAACTTGTCATCTGACATAGACACCCTAGATAAAGATAATTTCTCTGACGTCCTAAGTGGATGCTGGGGACTCCGTCAGGACCATGGGGATTAGCGGCTCCGCAGGAGACAGGGCACAAAACTAAAGCTTTAGGATCAGGTGGTGTGTACTGGCTCCTCCCCCTATGACCCTCCTCCAAGCCTCAGTTAGGTTTTTGTGCCCGTCCGAGCAGGGTGCAATCTAGGTGGCTCTCTTAAGGAGCTGCTTAGAAAAAGTTTTTAGGTTTCTTATTTTCAGTGAGTCCTGCTGGCAACAGGCTCACTGCATCGAGGGACTTAGGAGAGAGAAGTTCAACTCACCTGCGTGCAGGATGGATTGGCTTCTTAGGCTACTGGACACCATTAGCTCCAGAGGGAGTCGGAACACAGGTCTCACCCTGGGGTTCGTCCCGGAGCCGCGCCGCCGACCCCCCTTGCAGATGCTGAAGATTGAAGGTCCAGAAACCGGCGGCAGAAGGCTTTTCAGTCTTCATGAAGGTAGCGCACAGCACTGCAGCTGTGCGCCATTGTTGTCACACACTTCACACCAACGGTCACGGAGGGTGCAGGGCGTTGCTGGGGGCGCCCTGGGCAGCAATGTATAATACCTTATTCTGGCTAAAAATACATCACATATAGCCCCTGGAGGCTATATGGATGTATTTAACCCCTGCCAGGTCTCAGAAAAACGGGAGAAGAAGCCCGCCGAAAAGGGGGCGGGGCCTATTCTCCTCAGCACACAGCGCCATTTTCCCTCACAGAAATGCTGGTGGGAAGGCTCCCAGGCTCTCCCCTGCACTGCACTACAGAAACAGGGTTAAAACAGAGAGGGGGGGCACTTATTTGGCGATATGTATATATATATTAAAATGCTATAAGGGAAAAACACTTATATAAAGGTTGTCCCTGTATAATATAGCGTTTTTGGTGTGTGCTGGCAAACTCTCCCTCTGTCTCCCCAAAGGGCTAGTGGGGTCCTGTCCTCTATCAGAGCATTCCCTGTGTGTGTGCTGTGTGTCGGTACTTGTGTGTCGACATGTATGAGGACGATGTTGGTGAGGAGGCGGAGCAATTGCCGGTAATGGTGATGTCACTCTCTAGGGAGTCGACACCGGAATGGATGGCTTATTTAAGGAATTACGTGATAATGTCAACACGCTGCAAGGTCGGTTGACGACATGAGACGGCCGGCAAACAAATTAGTACCTGTCCAGGCGTCTCAAACACCGTCAGGGGCGTTAAAACGTCCTTTTTACCTCAGTCGGTCGACACAGACACGGACACTGACTCCAGTGTCGACGGTGAAGAAACAAACGTATTTTCCTTTAGGGCCACACGTTACTTGTTAAGGGCAATGAAGGAGATGTTACATATTTCTGATACTACAAGTACCACAAAAAAGGGTATTATGTGGAGTGTGAAAAAACTACATGTGGTTTTTCCTGAATCAGATAAATTAAATGAAGTGTGTGATGATGCGTGGGTTTCCCCCGATAGAAAATTATTGGCAGTATACCCTTTCCCGCCAGAAGTTATGGCGCGTTGGGAAACACACCTTAGGGTGGATAAGGCGCTCACACGCTTATAAAAACAAGTGGCGTTACCGTCTCCAGATACGGACGCCCTCAAGGAGCCAACTGATAGGAGGTTGGAAAATATCCTAAAAAGTATATACACACATACTGGTGTTATACTGCGACCAGCGATCGCCTCAGCCTGGATGGGCAGCGCTGGGGTGGCTTGGTCGGATTCCCTGACTGGAAATATTGATACCCTTGACAAGGACAGTATTTTATTGACTATAGAGCATTTAAAAGATGCATTTCTATATATGCGAAACTCTGGCATCAAGAGTAAGTGCGATGTCCATATCTGCCAGACGATGTTTATGGACACGACAGTGGTCAGGTGATGCAGATTCCAAACGGCACATGGAAGTATTGCCGTATAAAGGGGAGGAGTTATTTGGGGTCGGTCCATCGGACCTGGTGGCCACGGCAACAGCTAGAAAATCCACCTTTTTTACCCCAAGTCACATCTCAGCAGAAAAAGACATAGTCTTTTCAGCCTCAGTCCTTTCGTCCCCATAATATCTGCCCAGGGATAGAGGTAAGGGAAGAAGACTGCAGCAGGCAGCCCATTCCCAGGAACAGAAGCCTTCCACCGCTTCTGCCAAGTCCTCAGCATGACGCTGGGGCCGTAAAAACAGGTGCGGTGGGGGGTCGTCTCAAGAGTTTCAGCACGCAGTGGGCTCACTCGCAAGTGGACCCCTGGATCCTACAAGTAGTATCCCAGGGGTACAGATTGGAAATTCGAGACGTCTCCCCCTCGCAGGTTCCTGAAGTTTGCTTTACCAACGTCTACCTCCGACAGGGAGGCAGTATTGGAAACAATTCACAAGCTGTATTCCCAGCAGGTGATAATCAAAGTACCCCTCCTACAACAAGTAAAGGGGTATTATTCCACACTATATTGTGGTACTGAAGCCAGACGGCTCGGTGAGACCTATTCTAAATGGAGTCACTCAGAGCAGTGATAGCGAACGAGGAAGAAGGGGACTATATGGTGTCCCTGGACATCAAGGATGCTTACCTCCATGTCCAAATTTGCCCTTCTCACAAAGGGTACCTCAGGTTCGTGGTACAAAACTGTCACTATCAGTTTCAGACGCTGCCGTTTGGATTGTCCACGGCACCCCGGGTCTTTACCAAGGTAATGGCCGAAATGATGATTCTTCTTCAAAGAAAAGGCGTCTTAATTATCCCTTACTTGGACGATCTCCTGATAAGGGCAAGGTCCAGAGAACAGTTGGAGGTCTGAGTAGCACTATCTCAAGTAGTTCTACGACAGCACGGGTGGATTCTAAATATTCCAAAATCGCAGCTGTCTCCGACGACACGTCTGCTGTCCCTAGGGATGATTCTGGACACAGTCCAGAAAAAGGTGTTTCTCCCGGAGGAGAAAGCCAGGGAGTTATCCAAGCTAGTCAGGAACCTCCAAAAACCAGGAAAAGTGTCAGTGCATCATTGCACAAGGGTCCTGGGAAAAATGGTGGCTTCTTACGAAGCGATTCCATTCGGCAGATTTCACGCAAGAACTTTTCAGTGGAATCTGCTGGACAAATGGTCCGGATCGCATCTTCAGATGCATCAGCGGATAACCCTGTCTCCAAGGACAAGGGTGTCTCTTCTGTGGTGGCTGCAGAGTGCTCATCTACTAAAGGGCCACAGTTATGCATTCAGGACTGGGTCCTGGTGACCACGGATTCCAGTTTGAAAGGCTGGGGAGCAGTCACACAGGGAAAAAATTTCCAGGGAGTGTGATCAAGTCTGGGGACTTCTCTCCGCATAAATATACTGGAGCTAAGAGCAATTTACAATGCTATAAGCTTAGCAAGACCTCTGCTTCAAGGTCAGCCGGTATTGATCCAGTGGGACAACATCACGGCAGTCGCCCACGTAAACAGACAGGGCGGCACAAGAAGCAGGAGGACAATGGCAGAAACTGCAAGGATTCTTCGCTGGGCGGAAAATCATGTGATAGCACTGTCAGCAGTTTTCATTCCGGGAGTGGACAACTGGGAAGCAGACTTCCTCAGCACGACCTCCACCCGGGAGAGTGGGGACTTCATCGAGAAGTTTTTTCCACATGATTGTGCACCGTTGGGAAAGACCAAAGGTGGACATGATGGCGTCCCGCCTGAACAAAAAACTGGACAGGTATTGCGCCAGGTCAAGAGACCCTCAGGCAATAGCTGTGGACGTTCTGGTAACACCAGGGGTGTACCAGTCGGTGTATGTGTTCCCTCCTCTGCTTCTCATACCAAAGGTACTGAGAATTATAAGACGTAGAGGAGTAAGAACTATACTCGTGGCTCCGGATGGGCCAAGAAGGACTTGGTACCCGGAACTTCAAGAGATGCTCACAGAGGACTCAGGGCCTCTGCCGATAAGAAGGGACTTGTTTCAGCAAGTACCATGTCTGTTCCAAGACTTACCGCGGCTGCGTTTGACGGCATGGCGGTTGAACGCCGGATCCTAAGGGAAAAAGGCATTCCGGAAGAGGTCATTCCTACCCTGGTCAAAGCCAGGAAGGAGGTGACCGCACAACATTATCACCACATGTGGCGAAAATATGTTGCGTGGTGTGAGGCCAGGAAGGCCCCACGAAGAAATTTCAACTTGGTCGATTCCTGCATTTCCTGCAAACAGGAGTGTCTATGGGCCTCAAATTGGGGTCCATTAAGGTTCAAATTTCGGCCCTGTCGATTTTCTTCCAGAAAGAATTGGCTTCAGTTCCTGAAGTCCAGAAATTTGACAAGGGAGTACTGCATATACAACCCCCTTTTGTGCCTCCAGTGGCACTGTGGGATCTCAACGTAGTCCTGGGATTCCTCAAATCACGTTGGTTTAAACCGCTCAAATCTGTGGATTTGAAATATCTCACATGGAAAGTGACCATGATGTTGGCCCTGGCCTCGGCCAGGCGAGTGTCAGAATTGGCGGCTTTGTCTCACAAAAGCCCATATCCGATTGTCCATTCGGACAGGGCAGAGCTGCGGACTCGTCCCCAGTTTCTCCCTAAGTTGGTGTCAGCGTTTCATCTGAACCAGCTTATTGTGGTACCTGCGGCTACTAGAGACTTGGAGGACTCCAAGTTGCTAGATGTTGTCAGGGCCCTGAAAATATAGATTTCCAGGACGGCTGGAGTCAGGAAAACTGACTTGCTGTTATCCTGTATGCACCCAAAAAACTGGGTGCTCTTGCTTCTAAGCAGACGATTGCTAGTTGAATGTGTAGTACAATTCAGCTTGCACATTCTGTGGCAGGACTGCCACAGCCAAAATATATAAATGCCCATTCCACAAGGAAGGTGGGCTCATCTTGGGCGACTGCCCGAGGGGTCTCGGCTTTACAACTTTGCCGAGCTGCTACTTGGTCAGGGGCACACCCTGGCTGAGGAGGACCTGGAGTTCTCTCACTCGGTGCTGCAGAGTCATCCGCACTCTCCCGCCCGTTTGGGAGCTTTGGTATAATCCCCATGGTCCTGACGGAGTCCCCAGCATCCACTTAGGACGTCAGAGAAAATAAGATTTTGCTTACCGATAAATCTATTTCTCGTAGTCCGTAGTGGATGCTGGGCGCCCATCCCAAGTGCGGATTGTCTACAATACTTGTACATAGTTGTTGTTACAAAAAAATCGGGTTGTTATTGTTGTGAGCCGTCTGTTCAGAGGCTCCTACGTTTGTCATACTGTTAACTGGGTTCAGATCACAAGTTATACGGTGTGATTGGTGTGGCTGGTATGAGTCTTACCCGGGATTCAATATCCTTCCTTATTGTGTACGCTCGTCCGGGCACAGTATCCTAACTGAGGCTTGGAGGAGGGTCATAGGGGGAGGAGCCAGTACACACCACCTGATCCTAAAGCTTTAGTTTTGTGCCCTGTCTCCTGCGGAGCCGCTAATCCCCATGGTCCTGACGGAGTCCCCAGCATCCACTACGGACTACGAGAAATAGATTTATCGGTAAGCAAAATCTTATTATTTTGTTGACCTTGGGTCACATTACGTACACAGCCTTATTTATGAGAGAGGCTGCGAGAGATATTGGGCTGTGGGGTTCAAGAGCCAATGTCATGGCAGTTTCTGCTAGAAGGTCCCTGTGGACCCTTCAATGGACAGGTGATGCAGATTCAAAGAGACATATGGAGGCTTTGCCTTACAAAGGTGAAGTGTTATTTGGGGAAGGCCTCGCGGATCTGGTTTCTACGGCTACCACGAGTAAGTCTTCTTTTTTGCCTTAAGTTCCCCCACTGCAAAAGAAAACACCTCAATACCAGATGCAGTCCTTTCGGGCGCATAAGTTGAAAAAAGGGTCGAGGCTTTTCCTTCCTCACCAGAGGTAGAGGTAGAGGGAAAAGAACTCCAGCTGCGGCTAGTTCCCAGGAACAAAAGTCCTACCCGGCCTCTACAAAATCCACCGCATGACGCTGGGGCTCCGCTGCGGGAGTCCGCACCGGTGGGGGCACGGCTTCGGCTCTTCTGCCAAGTCTGGGTTCAGTCGGACTTGGATCCTTGGGTGGTCGATATAGTATCCCAAGGCTACAAACTGGAGTTCGAAGATGTGCCTCCACGCCAATTTTTCAAATCGGCCTGGCCAGCTTCCCCCCCAGAGAGGGAAATAGTTTCAGCTGCCATACAAAAGCTGTGTCAACAGCAGGTGATTATCAAGGTTCCCCTAGTGCAACAGGGGAAAGGGTTTTATTCAACCCTATTTGTGGTCCCGAAACCGGATGGTTCGGTCAGACCAATTCTGGATCTAAAATCCCTGGACCTATATTGGAAAAGGTTCAAATTCAAGATGGAATCTCTCCGGGCAGTGATCTCCAGCCTGGAAGGGGGGGATTTTATGGTGTCACTGGACGTAAAGGTTACATACCTTCATGTTCCCATATATCCGCCTCATCAGGCGTACCTGAGATTCGCTGTACAGGATTGTCATTACCAGTTTCAGACGTTGCCGTTTGGGCTTTCCATGGCCCCGAGAATTTTCACCAAGGTAATGGCGGAAATGATGGTGCTCCTGCGTAAGCAAGGAGTCACAATTATCACATACTTGGACGATCTCCTGATAAAGGCAAGATCAAGAGATCAGTTGCTAAAAAGCGTGGCTCTCTCCCTGAGAGTAATACAACAACACGGCTGGATTCTCAATCTACCAAAGTCGCAGTTGGTTCCGACAACTCGGCTGTCATTTTTGGGCATGGTTCTGGACACGGAAAAATAAAAAAAGAGGGTTTTTCTCCCAGTGGAAAAAGCCCAGGAACTCCAGAACATGGTCAAGGACCTGCTAAAACCAAAAAGAGTGTCAGTTCATCAATGCACTCGAGTATTGGGAAAGATGGTGGCGGCCTACGAGGCCATTCCGTTCCGCAGGTTCCATGCGAGAACTTTTCAGTGGGACCTTCTGGACAAGTGGTCAGGGTCCCATCTACAAATGCATGGGAAGATAAGCCTGTCCCCCAGGGCCAGGGTATCTCTCTTATGGTGGCTCCAGATCAATGTGCTGGAGTTGAGGGCCATATACAACGGCCTACTACTAGCGGGGAATCTTCTTCGCAACCTACCCGTTCTGATTGAGTCAGACAACGTCACAGCCGTGGCGCATGTAAACTGCCAGGGCGGGACAAGGGTGGTCATTCCGAGTTGTTCGCTCGCAAGCTGCTTTTAGCAGCTTTGCACACGCTAAGCTGCCGCCTACTGGGAGTGAATCTTAGCTTATCAAAATTGCGAACGAAAGATTAGCAGAATTGCGAATAGACACTTCTTAGCAGGTTCTGAGTAGCTCCAGACTTACTCGGCATCTGCGATCAGTTCAGTCAGTGTCGTTCCTGGTTTGACGTCACAAACACACCCAGCGTTCGCCCAGACACTCCTCCGTTTCTCCAGCCACTCCCGCGTTTTTGCCAGAAACGGAAGCGTTTTTTCACACACACCCATAAAACGGCCAGTTTCCGCCCAGAAACACCCACTTCCTGTCAATCACATTACGATCACCAGAACGAAGAAAAAACCTCGTAATGCCGTGAGTAAAATACCTAACTGCATAGCAAATTCACTTGGCGCAGTCGCACTGCGGACATTGCGCATGCGCATTAGCGACTAATCGCTCCGTTGCGAAAAAAAAATAACGAGCGAACAACTCGGAATGACCCCCAAGGTGCAGAGCAGCAATGGCAGAAGCCACCAGGATTCTTCGCAGGGCGGAAAATCATGTAAGTGCTCTGTCAGCAGTCTTTCTATCTGGGAGTAGACAACTGGGAAGCAGACTTCCTCAGCAGACAAGATCTCCATCCAGGAGAGTGGGGGCTTCATCAAGAGGTCTTTGCAGAGGTAACAAGTCGTTGGGGACTTCCTCATATAGACATGATGGCGTCACGCCTCAACAAGAAGCTTCGGACGTATTGTTCCAGGTCGAGAGACCCGCAGGCAGTGGCGGTGGACGCCCTAGTGACACCGTCGGTGTTTCAGTTGGTCTATGTGTTTCCCCCACTTCCACTCATCTCAAAAGTATTGAGAATCATGAGAAAAACAAGAGTGCAGACAATTCTCATTGTCCCAGATTGGCCTTGACGGGCCTGGTATTCGGATCTTCAGGAAATGCTCAGAAGATACGTGGCCTCTTCCTCCCAGGGAGGACCTGTTGCAACAGGGGCCCTGTGTGTTCCAAGACTTACCGCGGTTGCGTTTGACGGCATGGCGGTTGAGCACCAAATCCTAGCTAGGAAAGGTATTCCGGGGGAAGTCATCCCTACTCTGTTCAAGGCTAGGAAGGAAGAAACGGCGAAGCATTATCACCGTATCTGGGGAAAATATGTATATTGCTGTGAAGCCAAGAATGCTCCTACGGAGGATTTTCAGCTGGATCGTTTTCTCCACTTCCTGCAGACAGGTGTGGATATGGGCCTCAAGTTAGGCTCCATCAAGGGGCAGATTTCGGCCTTATCTATTTTCTTTCAGAAGGAATTGGCTTCTCTCCCAGAAGTTCAGACTTTAGTAAAGGGAGTGCTGCACATCCAGCCACCTTTTGTGCCCCCAGTGGCACCGTCGGACCTTAACGTGGTGTTACAGTTCCTTAAATCACACTGGTTTTAAACCTCTTCAAACAGTGGACTTAAAATTTCTCACTTGGAAAGTAGTCATGTTGTTGACCTTGGCATCTGCAGGGCGGGTGTCCGAATTGGCAGCTTTGTCTCACAAGAGCCCCTATCTGATTTTCCATGTGGATCGGGCGGAGTTAAGAACTCGCCCTCAGTTTCTACCTTAGGTGGTTTCGTCGTTTCATATGAACCAACCTATTGTGGTACCTGTGGCTACGGGTGACTTGGAGAATTCCAAGTCCCTTGAGGTAGTCAGGGCCTTAAAAATGTATGTAGCCAGGACGGCTAGTGTTAGGACAACAGAGGCACTGTTTGTCCTGTATGCAGCCAACGAGGTTGGCGCTCCTGCTTCAAGGCAGACTATTGCTCGCTGGATCCTTAACACGTTTCCGCAGGCTCATTCTACGGCTGGATTGCCGGTTCCAAAATTCTGTAAAAGCCCATTCCACTAGGAAGGTGGGCTCTTCTTGGGCGACTGCCCGAGGCGTCTCTGCATTACAGCTTTGCCGAGCTGCTACTTGGTCGGGTTCAAACACTTTAGCAAAATTCTACAAGTTTGATACCCTGGCTGATGAGGACCTCATGTTTGCTCAATCGGTGCTGCAGAGTCATCCGCACTCTCCCGCCCGGTCTGGAGCTTTGGTATAAACCCCATGGTCCTTACGGAGTCCCCAGCATACTCTAGGACGTAAGAGAAAATAAGATTTTAAACCTACCGGTAAATCTTTTTCTCCTAGTCCGTAGAGGATGCTGGGCGCCCGTCCCAGGGCGGACAAATTCTGCAAGGCTTGTATATAGTTGTTGCTTACATAAGGGTTATGTTACAGTTGAGATCAGTCTCTGGCTGATGCTGTTTTGTTCATGCTGTTAACTGGTTTAGTATATACCATGTTGTACGGTGTGTATGGTGTGGGCTGGTATGTATCTCGCCCTTAGATTACCAAAAATCCTTTCCTCGTACTGTCAGTCTCCTCTGGGCACAGTCCTAACTGAGGTCTGGAGGAGGGGCATAGAGGGAGGAGCCAGTGCACACCCATTCTGAAGTCTTTACAGTGCCCATGTCTCCTGCGGAGCCATCTATACCCCATGGTCCATACGGAGTCCCCAGCATCCTCTACAGACTAGGAGAAAAAGATTTACCGGTAGGTTTAAAATCTTATTTTTTTTTTAGCAGTGTATATGTGTGACATGCCTGTCAGCTCACGTTGCTCTTCTCACATGAGCCGGGCCGGCGTTACTTCACCACCGCAGCCCGGGGAAACGCTGAGGAAGAGCTGCCGATGACAGCATCACGGTAACTTCAGCACAGTCTGGGCTGAACACAGTCTCGCGAGATTTGATGTCATCATCTCGCGAGACAGTCACTGTAGTTCACTGAGTTCCTTGGCTGCCGAGGAGCACTACTGATGCTCCCAGGGTCCCCTTATTCCTGGAGAATCCAGGTGAAGGAAAAAGCCTCCTGGAGGGTTGCACCAAATCCTGGAGAATCCAGGAAATCAGGGAGAGGTGGCAACCCTATCCCACCAGCGGGCCGCAGTGTCCCACGGTGGGGGTGGGGTGCAGTTGGGAGGCCTCCTGTCACTCTGCTCTGCATAGAGCAGCCGTGAATAGACGCTGTGTGCATGTGCACAGTGTCTATTCACTGTAGACAGAGGGGATGGGGGTATGCCAGCAGCTCACAGAGCACTGGCCTTGCCCCCTCAGTGATGAAATCGGGAGGTGTGGCTTGCAAAAGCATTGTCCCCGTGACGGCTTACCCCTTTTCCTGTGGCCACACACCCTTTTCGGACGTGGGTGTGGCTATGCCGCGCAGAGGTCCTGCCTACATCTATGGCGATGTTGGTAGGTATGCCTTTTGGTAGGTACAGACCATAAAAAAACAGTACTGTACCAGCCAAAAGGTATGGATCTGATTGGTTGGTAGTTTCTCTCCACTTTAGTTCTCTCCAAGGCTTGGTACGGGTTGATTATGAGTGACCGACATTTGGGATCCCGCCATACTGACCCCGGGATCTTGGGGTTTAGAATGCTGGCGGTGAGTGGGGGTGGGGGGGGGGGGGGAGGGGTGAGTGCAACAAAGCCGCTTGCGGGCTCCCTGGGAATACAGGTTGAGTATCCCATATCCAAAATGCTTGGGACAGAAGTTTTTTCGATATCAGATTTTCCATATTTTGGAATAATTGCATAACATAATGAGATATCATGGCAATGGGACCCAAGTCTAAACACAGAATGCATACCCTCCAACATTTTACACATAAAAATCGGTACAAAGTCGAAAAGGGGGTGTGGCTTTGGGTAAAGGGGATGTGGCCACGCCCCTTTACCTATACTTTCAATGGAAGTTTGGAGAGCCAAAAAAAAGGTACTGTACCTGCCAAAAAGGTACAGTTGGAGGGTATGAGAATGCATTTATGTTTCATATACACCTTATTCACACAGCCTGAAGGTCATTTAATACAATATTCGTAATCATTTTTGTATTAAATAAAGTTTGTGTACAGTGAGCCATCAGAAAACAAAGGTTTCACTATCTCACTCTCACTCAAAAAATTCCGTATTTTGGAATATTCCGTATTTCGGAATATTTGGATATGGGATACTCAATCTGTAGTGGGAATAGTCCCTGTTAGTTGTCATGCTGACTGTTGGGATTTTGAGGTATCGGGATGCAGGCGTCAGCATTGTGACCTGCGGTCTCCTGACTGGTGTGCACCTCCAGATGGGCCCCCTTCTCTGTAGAGCACTGTAGACTCCGGCACTGTGCCGGAGTCTACTGCGCATGCGCAGGTCTCTGGAAACATGGCGTCTGCCATGATCCAGAGACCAACTTGGCTACTGCGCATGCGCGGTGGCTATTTTGGCAGCGCTTTCCACCACGACCACAGCGCACAACGCTGGACTCCGGAAAGGTAAGTATTAAAATGGGTGCAGTGTGTGAGGTGTGGGCTCCCCTAGACCAAGTTGGGAAGCTCCTGCCCGTGCTGCTCTGCTTAGCAGAGTAGCAGAGAATAGACACTGTGCGCATGTGCACAGCGTCTATTTAGTGGAACCAGAGGGAGAGGGGGCATGCCAGCTGCTCACAGAGCGCTGGGCATGCCCCCTCAGTGATAAAAATGGGGCGTTGCTCACGGCCGTGGCACTGCCGTGAAGCCACGCCCCTGTCACATAGGCCATGCCACTTTTCAAAATCAAATGCGGCTTTGTCACGCAAGTGTCCCTCTTCCTCTCTTCTAAATGTTGGGAGATATGTAATGGCATGACAGCTACATTAATAATAATTTCTCTAACGTCCTAGTGGATGCTGGGGACTCCGAAAGGACCATGGGGAATAGCGGCTCCGCAGGAGACTGGGCACAAAAGTAAAAAGCTTTAGGACTACCTGGTGTGCACTGGCTCCTCCCCTATGACCCTCCTCCAAGCCTCAGTTAGATTTTTGTGCCCGAACGAGACGGGTGCAGGCTAAGGGGCTCTCCTGAGCTGCTTAGTGTAAAAGTTTAAAGTAGGTATTTTATTTTCAGTAAGACCTGCTGGCAACAGGCTTACTGCACCGAGGGACTAAGGGGAGAAGAAGTGAACTCACCTGCGTGCAGAGTGGATTGGGCTTCTTAGGCTACTGGACATTAGCTCCAGAGGGACGATCACAGGCCCAGCCATGGATGGGTCCCGGAGCCGCGCCGCCGGCCCCCTTACAGAGCCAGAAGAGTGAAGAGGTCCGGAAAATCGGCGGCAGAAGACGTCTGTCTTCAATAAGGTAGCGCACAGCACCGCAGCTGTGCGCCATTGCTCTCAGCACACATCACACTCCGGTCACTGAGGGTGCAGGGCGCTGGGGGGGGGGCGCCCTGAGACGCAATAAAAAAACCCTTTTTTTGGCAAAAAATACATCACATATAGCTCCTGGGCTATATGGATGCATTTAACCCCTGCCAATTTTTCCATTAAAAAGCGGGAGAAAGGCCGCCGAAAAAGGGGCGGAGCCTATCTCCTCAGCACACTGGCGCCATTTTTTCCTCACAGCTCCGTTGGAGGAATGCTCCCTGACTCTCCCCTGCAGTCCTGCACTACAGAAACAGGGTAAAACAAGAGAGGGGGGGCACTAATTTGACATATTAATATATACAGCAGCTATATTAGGGAAAAACACTTATATAAGGTTATCCCTGTATATATATAGCGCTCTGGTGTGTGCTGGCAAACTCTCCCTCTGTCTCCCCAAAGGGCTAGTGGGGTCCTGTCCTCTATCAGAGCATTCCCTGTGTGTGTGCTGTGTGTCGGTACGCTGTGTCGACATGTATGAGGAGGAAAATGGTGTGGAGGCGGAGCAATTGCCTGTGTTAGTGATGTCACCCCCTAGGGAGTCGACACCTGACTGGATGGTCTTATGGAAAGAATTACGTGATAGTGTCGGCACTTTACAAAAGACTGTTGACGACATGAGACAGCCGGCAAATCAGTTAATACCTGTACAGGCGTCTCAAACACCGTCAGGGGCTATTAAACGCCCGTTACCTCAGGTCGATACAGACACTGACACGGACACTGACTCCAGTGTCGACGGTGAGGAAACAAACGTATTTTCCAGTAGGGCCACACGTTACATGATCACGGCAATGAAGGAGGTTTTGAACATTTCTGATACTACAAGTACCACAAAAAAGGGTATTATGTGGGGTGTGAAAAAACTACCCGTAGTTTTTCCTGAATCAGATGAATTAAATGAGGTGTGTGATGAAGCGTGGGTTTCCCCCGATAAAAAACTGCTAATTTCTAAAAAATTATTGGCATTATACCCTTTCCCGCCAGAGGTTAGGGCGCGTTGGGAAACACCCCCTAGAGTGGATAAGGCGCTCACACGCTTATCAAAACAAGTGGCGTTACCGTCTCCTGATACGGCCGCCCTCAAGGAACCAGCTGATAGGAAGCTGGAAAATATCCTAAAAAGTATATACACACATACTGGTATTATACTGCGACCAGCAATCGCCTCAGCCTGGATGTGCAGTGCTGGGGTGGCTTGGTCGGATTCCCTGACTGAAAATATTGATACCCTGGACAGGGACAATATATTATTGACTATAGAGCATTTAAAGGATGCGTTTCTATATATGCGTGATGCACAGAGGGATATTTGCACTCTGGCATCAAGAGTAAGTGCGATGTCCATTTCTGCCAAAAGAGGGTTATGGACGCGACAGTGGTCAGGTGATGCGGATTCCAAACGGCATATGGAAGTATTGCCGTATAAAGGGGAGGAGTTATTTGGGGTCGGTCTATCGGACCTGGTGGCCACGGCAACGGCTGGGAAATCCACATTTTTACCCCAAGTCACCTCACAGCAGAAAAAGATACCGTCTTTTCAGGCTCAGTCCTTTCGTCCCCATAAGGGCAAGCGGGCAAAAGGCCACTCATATCTGCCCCGGGGCAGAGGAAGGGGAAAAAGACTGCAGCAGACAGCCTCTTCCCACGAACAGAAGCCCTCCCCCGCTTCTGCCAAGTCCTCAGCATGACGCTGGGGCCTTACAAGCGGACTCAGGCACGGTGGGGGCCCGTCTCAAGAATTTCAGCGCGCAGTGGGCTCACTCGCAAGTGGACCCCTGGATCCTGCAGGTAGTATCTCAGGGGTACAAATTGGAATTTGAGACGTCTCCCCCTCGCCGGTTCCTGAAGTCTGCTTTACCAACGTCTCCCCCCGACAGGGAGGCGGTATTGGAAGCCATTCACAAGCTGTATTCCCAGCAAGTGATAATCAAGGTACCCCTCCTACAACAGGGAAAGGGGTATTATTCCACGCTGTTTGTGGTACCGAAGCCGGACGGCTCGGTGAGACCCATTTTAAATCTGAAATCCTTGAACACTTACATAAAAAGGTTCAAGTTCAAGATGGAGCCACTCAGAGCAGTGATAGCGAACCTGGAAGAAGGGGACTATATGGTGTCTCTGGACATCAAGGATGCTTACCTCCATGTCCCAATTTGCCCTTCTCACCAAGGGTACCTCAGGTTTGTGGTACAGAACTGTCACTATCAGTTTCAGACGCTGCCGTTTGGATTGTGCATTGGAAGGTTTCTCAAGGATATCACTAGTCCTATCTGAATATTGGGCTCAATATAAGGATTAATTAGAGTGAATCTCTATTCATCATCTATCATCATATGAGGATTATCATCCAATTAAGGGTGATTGTATTTTATTCATATCATTTTATTATGTATATGTTCTGTCATGGTATTTGGTGAGCGCTGTATCTATGTGTGCAAATTCTCTTTACACCACAATAGGTTGGTTGATATGGAAAGCCGATACAACCTTAAGCAGGAACTGTGGACGAGCCCTAAGTTCCGCCCTGTCTTCATGGAAGACCAGATAAGGGCTTTTACAAGATAAAGCCCCCAATTCCGACACGCGTCGGGCAGAAGCCAAGGCCAACAAAGTGACCGCCTTCTACGTGAGAAACTTGATGTCAGCCTCCAGTAGAAACCAAGCTGATTGCAGGAACTGCAACACCACATCTAGGTCCCAGGGTGCCGTTGGTGCCACAAAGGGAAGCTGGATGTGCAGAACCCCTTTCAGAAAGGTCAGAACCTTAGGGAGGACAGCCAGTTGTTTTTGAAAAAAGATGGACAAAGCAGAGATCTGGACCTTGATGGATCCCAATCTCAGGCCCATATCCACTCCCGCCTGCAGGAAAAGGAGAAAACGTCCAAGTTGAAACTCCACCGCAGGAAATTTTCTGGATTCACACCAAGAAACATATTTCTTCCAAATACGGTGGTAATGTTTAGACGTTACCCCTTCCTAGCCTGAATCAGCGTAGGAATGACTTCACTCGGGATACCTTTCCGAGCTAAGATCTGGTGCTCAACCGCCATGCCATCAAACGTAGCCGTGGTAAGTCTTGATAGGCGAACGGCCCCTGCAGTAGCAGATCCTCCCGAAGAGGTAAGGGCCTTCGATCCTCCAGCAGAAGATCCAGTAGATTCGCATACCAAGCCCTCCTTGGCCAGTCCGGAGCAATGAGGATTGCCAGAACCCTTGTTCTTCTTACCAGCTGAAGAACCTTTGGAATCAGAGGAAGTGGAGGGAACACATACACTGACGAGAACACCCACGGAGTTACCAGTGCGTCCACCGCCACTGCCTGAGGATCTCTTGACCGGGAACAGTACCTCCCCAGCTTCTTGTTGAGGCGGGAGGCCATCATGTCTATGTGAGGAACCCCCCACCAACCAGTTACCTCCTCGAACACCTCCGGATGGAGTCCCCACTCCCCTGGATGGAGATCGTGTCTGCTGAGGAAGTCTGCTTCCCAGTTGTCTACTCCCGGAATGAAGATTGCCGACACCGCTACAGCGTGCCTTTCCACCCAGAGGAGGATTCTTGACACCTTTGACATAGCAGCCCTGCTCTTCATTCCGCCTTGTCGATTTATGTAGGCTACAGTGGTCACGATGTCCGACTGCACCTGAACAGACCGACCCTGTAGAAGGTGTGCTGCTTGCAGAAGGGCGTTGTACACGGCCCTTAGCTCCAGGATGTTTATTGGGAGAAGGGATTCTTGATTCGACCACCTTCCCTGAAAGGTTTTCCCCAGAGCGACTGCTCCCCAACCTCTTAGACTTGCATCTGTGGTTAAAAGGATCCAGTCCTGAATTCCGAACCTTCGGCCTTCCAGAAGGTGTGGAAGTTGTAGCCACCAGAGGAGTGAAATCCTGGCTTTCGGAGACTGGCGTATCCTCTTGTGCATGTGTAGGTGAGAACCTGACCACTGGTCCAATAGGTCCAGCTGAAAGGGTCGAGCATGAAACCTGCTGTACTGCAGAGCCTCGTAGGCGGCAACCATCTTCCCCAGAAGGCGGATGCATTGATGAACCGTTACCCGGGTAGGCTTTAAGACATCCCAGACCATTGTTTGAATCACCAATGCTTTCTCCACCGGGAGAAAAACCCTCTGCACTTCCGTGTCGAGGATCATTCCCAGGAAAGACAGCCTCCTTGTCGGCTCCAGATGAGATTTTGGAAGGTTCAGGATCCAACCGTGCTTCCTGAGCAGCTGTGTCGTGAGCACGATGGATCATAACAACCTCTCCCTGGACGACGCCTTGATCAGGAGATGGTCCAGATATGGAATTATGTTCACCCCTTGCTTGCCGAGGAGAACCATCATCTCCGCCATCACCTTGGTGAAGATCCTTGGTGCTGTGGAGAGGCCAAACGGCAGTGCCTGGAACTGATAATGATCGTCTAACAGCGCAAACCTGAAATATGCCTGATGCAGCGACCAAATGGGAATGTGGAGGTAAGCATCCTTGATGTCCAGCGACACCAGGAACTCCCCCTCCGTCAGTCCTGAGATGACAGCTCTCAGAGATTCCATCTTGAATTTGAACTCCCTGAGATAAGGGTTCAAAGACTTTAAGTTTAGAATAGGCCGTACCGAACCATCCGGTTTTGGTACTACAAAAAGGTTCGAATAATGACCCTTGTTCCACTGCTGAGGTGGAACTGGAACGATGACCTCTGGCACCACCAATTTTCTGATGGCCTCCAGAAGAATTGTTCTGTCTGCCAGCAGAGCTGGCAAGCCTGACTTGAAGAAACGGTGAGGTGGGGGATCTTGCAACTCCAGTCTGTACCCCCTGGACACTATATCCAGGACCCAGGGGTCCAGGCTAGACGACACCCAGATGTGGCTGAGGCTTGCCCCCACCTGACCTCCCTCCAGGCCTAGCTGTCCACCGTCATGCAGCGGACTTAGGGGTATCAGAAGCGGGCTTCTGGGCTTGGGAACCTGCGGGAGCAGGTTTCTTTTCTTTGGCACGACCACCTCTGAAGAAGGTGTTCGAAGGCTTGTTCTTTCTAGACCTCGCGGGCCGAAAGGGCTGTGACGTGGCTGGTGTAAAAGGCTTCTTCGTAGCCGGTGCAGCTGAGGGGAGAAAAGTAGAACTACCCGTGGTAGCCGTGGCAATCCACCCATCCAGCGCCTCCCCAAAGAGAGCCTGACCTGTATAGGGTAGGCCCTCCACACTCTTCCTGGATTCCACGTCCGCAGACTATTGGCGCAGCCAGAGACCCCTGCGAGCCGAGACGGACATGGAGGAGATCCCCGCAGCCATGGAACCCAGGTCCTTTATGGAATCTACCAGGAACCCTGCAGAATCCTGAATATGGCGTAAAAATAAATCAACATCACCTTTATCCATTGTAGTCGATTCCTCCTGCAGAGCGATTGACCACCTGGCAATAGCTTTTGCAATCCAAGCACAGGCTATAGTAGACCATAATATATCCCCGGAAGCCGTGTAAATGGATTTTAGCGTAGCATCCACCTTGCGATCTGCCTGGTCCTTCAACGTAGTAGATCCCGGGACTCGCAACACCACCTGTTTAGACAGCCTGGAGACAGAGGCGTCGACTATCGGCGGGGACTCCCATTTCTTTCTATTTTCCTCTGGGAAGGGAAAAGCAACCAAGACCCTATTAGGGATCTGAAATTTCTTTTCCGGAGTTTCCCAGGCTTTTTCAAAGATAGCGTTTAATTCTTTGGATGCCGGGAAGGTGAGGGGGGGCTTCTTATTATCTGTAAAAAAGGCCTCCTCCACATGTTCTGGAGCTGTATCAGAAATATGTAAAACATCCCTTACAGCTTCAATCAGCAACGGCACCCCCTTAGCAAGTGATGCTGTCTCCCTTGACACATCCCCGTCACCGTCTTCAGAGTCGGTGTCCGTGTCATCCTGCATAAGCATTGCAAGTGCACGTTTCTGAGAATGTACCGCAGGGGACCCCGAGGAAGCAGTATCAGACCATATAACCATAGAGGATTGTAGGACCTGAGTGGCATGCTCAGTCCCTGCAACCCTATCAGAAATCTGAGAAATAGTCCCCCTCAGAGAGACCAACCATTCTGGCTCTCTAGCCGGGATCTGCGCTACAACAATGCAATTCTGATTACATGGTATCTCACAGCGCCGCACCGCAGTACCACTTTCCCCCTTACAAGCGGGGGGTCAGTGTGAAGAGGGCAGCTTAAGGGTGGGAGTGAGGTATTAACCGCGCTCCCATCCTTAAGCTGCCCTCTTCACACTGACCCCACGCTTGTAAGGGGGACAGTGACTAACTCGCCATGCTTCAGCACTATGAGGGGGTGGCGCCTGGCTGCCGGGGTGAGCGTTCCCCTGTGGCGGGGTGCGATCTGTCTCCTCTGGAGCTCAATGTCCAGTCAGCGAAGGCAGTGGCTCAAGACCCCGCTGCGCGGACACTGCTCCCCCCCTCAGTCTTTCGATGCAGGGAGGCTGTTGCCAGCAGCCTCCCTGTAAAATAACAAACTCTAAAAAAAAAAACTTTTACCAGAGAAGCTCTGTAGAGCTCCCCTAGCTGTGACCGGCTCCTCCGGGCATATTTTCTAAACTGAGTCTGGTAGGAGGGGCATAGAGGGAGGAGCCAGCCCACACTATTAAACTCTTAAAGTGCCAATGGCTCCTGGTGGACCCGTGTATGGACCCCAGCATCCTCTAGGACGTAAGAGAAAAGGCAGCGAGCGATCGGGACTGAATGACCCCCTTGAAAAGAGCGGTCATGTAAACTAAAGAATTTGGAGAAGAGAGCGGTCCTTGGGGGTCATTCCGAGTTGATCACTCGCTAGCTATTTTTTTTATGCAGCGCTGCGATCAGGTCAAAACTTGGCAAAACTGCGCATGCGTATGCACCACAATGCGCAGGCAGGTCGTACGGATACAAAGAGGATCAGTGCTGAGCGATGGATTTAACGAAGAATCCATTCGCACAGCCGAGCACAAGGAGATTGACAGGAAGAGGGCGTTTATGGGTGGCAACTGACCGTTTTCTGTGAGTGTTTGGAAAAACGCAGGCATGTACAAGCGTTTGCAGGGCGGGTGTCTGATATCAGTTCCGAGACCAAAAAGACTGATGTGTTCGCAGCGGTTGAGTAAGTCCAGACCTACTCAGAAACTGCAAAAAACGTTTTTGTACCGCTCGGCTGCAAAAGCGTTCTCACATTTGCAAAGCGAAATTACACTCCCCCATAGGCGGCGACTATCTGATCGCAGCGCTGCAAAAAATAGCTAGCGAGCGATCAACTCGAAATGACCCCCCTTGTTGCCATAGACAGCAGAAAGGCCCAGGAGGGTGAGTAAAGAGTAATGTCCCTTACATTTGGATAACTTTAGTACAAGCAGTTTCAGGGGAGTGGAGGGGACAAAAGCCAAAAATGGGTCAAGGGGGGAGTGAGTGGAAAGAATTACAGTAAGACAGCTGTAGACAATTCGCTCAGGGAGCTTGGAGGGAAGGGGGTAATTAGATTCAGTGTCAAAACTGCCTGATGACAGATAAGTTAAGGAGGTGGGCAAAATGGTAACAGGTAGTGGGGCAAAGAGAGTGGATCAACTAGGATCAAGAGGAGAAAGTTTAGGGGACCAAAATGGTTAGTTTGCAAGGGGAGTATGTGATGAGACAAAAGGGGAAAGGATAGGGTGGGGCAAGAGGAGCATGGTGGGTCCTGACAGATAGATTACATTTTGAAGGTGAAGTGGGTGACAGGCAGAGACAGATGTGGGGAAGGAAAGGGAGGGTACTGGTGTACGCACATGCACACATGTGCTAAAAACGCCTAATGGCGATTTTATCACAATTGCAATTCATGCTGAATCACCCCCTATGATGTGTGCAATAAGCTTTGGGATGTACAAAAAGCATTATTGTTATAAGCCGCCACGGATCCTCTCCCTGCTGGGTCCTGGTAGTTGCCAGACGACCAGGATGTCAGAGTTCTTCCTCCCAGCGATCCTTACTGTATTCTAAGCAACAAGGATGCCGGGCGGCGGGGGCTGCAGTTTCTAAGTAACCAGTCGTACGTGCAGCGCTGCAGCTACATGGAGTTAGGCAATTACAAGATACTCCTAGACAGGCTCTCCATTGAACAGTACTGCTGTTACAAGCCAGTCAGCCCAGCTACCAGTGCCGATTTTAGCTTGTGCCCTTGTCAGTATAAGCTGCTGGTCCCTATCCTCAGATCCTGCTGATACCCTGTCAGTCCTGTGGATAGTCTGCCCGTTTACTTGCTTGTCTATACATAGTCCCTGTCCTGCCTGCGCCTATGTTCTATCGCAGTATATTATCCATTGTCTTCCATCCTAGTGTTACTATACTCAGCCAGCAAGATATACCAACTACACTGCACCTGCAAGTCATCTGTATAGCGCCAGTTTTCCATCTCACAGTGGGAGTTCTATTTAAGATGGGTTAAGATGGGTTGCCCATAGCAACCAATCAGATTCCAGGTATTATCTTCTAGAAGGTGCAAGAGAAATGAAAAGTAGAATCTGGTTGATTGCTATGGGCAACATCCCATTTTAAATAGAACTCCCATCTTAGTAAATTTACCCCTGTGTCTCATCTATTCCGGCTGAGATCCTGACCCAGACCTGACATTTACCCTTTGTGCTCCTGTGTGAAAAATCCCAGTCCATTTTTGTGGTCTCTATTGTGTGAGCCCCTACTGCTAGAGGTTTAAGTCCAGGTGGCAACCTAAGTAACAATGTACGTGCTGTGTACTAAGGGAACAGCGGGGGACTGTTATTGGTGAATTAATCTGCACTGATGATCTCCCAGACAGAGTTTGCGCAACCACCATCAAAACTAGCCAGCATGTTGCGGCACCATCAGCCTCCGTCTGCTCTCAAGTCAGCTGATGGGGCACCCAACATGATTTTAATGAGTAACAAGCTGATGGATCCCAATGAGATGCCTATCTCCTTCTCTAACTGGGCCATGGTCAACCTGGCATCTGCCTCAACTATGGCCCACACAGCAGCAACATTGTCCTCATTGATGATGGACACAGTTGGGCTGCAGCTTTCCCAGTGTTCCAGGGACCATCTCCCATGATGAAATTCTGCAAACCACTCAAACACAGTGGTACAGGGAGATTCTTCCTCCCCAAAAGCAGCTTGCAGTCGGTCAAAACTCTCCTGTGTCACAGACTACTATTGTAGTCGTAGAAGATCATGGCTGGGATATAATGGGAGCCGATAATGCCGGCTGGGAAATTATCACACCACATCGGCCATTATAAATGTGTGTATATTTTCCAGAACTCGGGCAATGTAATGGCGTACAACTATTTACGACCAATGCATCTTAAATGTGTGTGCGTCATTTATATTAACCCAACACCCTCCATTGTGTCCTTTGAAAGGTTGTAGGCATTTTGGAGAGGAGCAGGTGGTTTAAGAGTGAGGAGATAGCAGGGGTTGGCATTTTCTGAGTAGACATCAGTGACGTGTAGTGGGGTGACGGAGTTGATGCAGAGCCTTTCCTATCATACTAACGTTTGTGCCAGAGTTGTGACTGCATTAAGTATATGAAAAATACAAAGAGTATGTTAGAAATATCTTCTTTGTATTATTCTAATCATTATTATAGTCAAAACTCCGGAATAAAATGTCTATGACACGTGAGGCAGTGCTTCCCATACATATCTTTTCCACACATCTCTGATTAAAACTCACCAAATCTCCAGGAGTTTATACTGCTGCACCTGTGTATAATGTCCACATGCACACTTTGGCTCATATATTGTGTGTACATCTGAATCTGGTACTAGCCAGAGCCTCCTGAGCCATTTACCTCACTGCACGTCCCTGGTAGGCATGGCATCCAGGCAAGTTGGTACAGAGAGGAGGAGGCCATGTTCCAGCAGCAGCAGCAGCCTGTGCCTGACATAGAGGCAGGGGAGGAATAGGAGGTACAGGAGACTGCTGTGGAGGACACTGAGGAGGAGGAGGAATAGGCTGGGACATCAGCACGTGGCAGGAACAGGGCTGTGCACAGTGCGAGGTATTCATTGAGGAGAACTGCGCTGTAGTCCAATGCCATGGTGCAGGTATACCCACGCTTGCTGGGTGAACAGGCATACAGGACTCCTGAGTCCCGGAAGAAGGCCATGTGGAGGTGTATCCAGGACGCAGTTAATGCAGTCGGTACCTGCCGTCGGGACCTAAAGAATGTGAAGAAGAGATATGGAAATATCAAGAGGGTTCTGAAGGTCAAGATGGCTGAGGAGCGCTGCCAGAGTCTTAGGACAGGAGGAGGATAAGCCCCACCAGCCCACTACACAGCCTTTGAGGAGGAGTTCAAACAAAATCATCCCTCCGGAGGTCCTCACAGGAGTGCATATAGTGGATACGGACCGCCCAGCATCCCCACCTCATCCTGGTAAGATAACCAAAAGTGTTGTTTATCATAGGAATACCTTTCACGCTTGATTAAAGATATTTTTCCCTCCACAGCTGCTGTACACCAGCATAGAGCTCCACCAAAAAGGTGGCGGCAAGAGACGGACACAGAGGAGGCTGGTAAGTGTCTATTAAAAATACACACATATTACACGGTTCTGCAGCCATATGTAAGGAAAGGGGATACCCACTTACCCTTCTTTAAAACACAATTGTTGCATATTAAGACCTGCAACCATAACATTAATCAAGGTGGACACAACAACATCAGGGTTTAAGAGACTGCGTCCTACTTTAAACTGATATGTAAAGTAGTGTTTTTGTTAAAAAAGTGCCCATGAGAAGAGATTTCACAATACATATATACATTGTAAAGTTCATGTAATTCAGTCAGCTAGCATGGTTTTTTAAGCACGTACATTGGTAGATGTTTCAGATTAGTGTATGTTGTTTTTAGTCCCCATTACAAGTGTATTTATGTCATTTTTTTGATTCCTTTAGAGGACCTTCTCATGTGCTCCTAGCATCGCTGCTCCCCCCATCACCAGCTGCTCTCGGCCTGCCACTTCCAGGACTGGTGGCTTTTTCCAACGGGGAAGATGAGGAGGAGGACGACAATACCACCATCATCCTGACTCCCATAAAGCCTTTTCCCCTATGTGCCCCCGCTACAGCAGCTGCAGCCACCACCGCCCAGGCAACAGCCCAACATTCTCAATGTGGATTACTCAGTCATCGGCCCTCATCCCGAGTTGATCGCACCAAGCTACTTTTTGCTGCTGGTGCGATCAACTAATCTCCACCTATGGGGGAGTGTATTTTAGCATAGCAGGGCTGCGATCGCTTGTGCAGCCCTGCTATGCTAAAAAAAGTTTCCTGCAAAACGAGACCAGCCCTGGACATACTTACCCTGTACGACGGATCCAACGATGTTGGGCACGGCTTTGACGTCAGACATCCGCCCTCCATTCGCCTGGACACGCCTGCGTTTTCCTTACCACTCCTCGAAAATATCTCCAAACGGTGAGTTGCCACCCTGGAACGCCTTCCTGCAGTCAATCTTCTTGTGGTCGCCGCTGCGACCGCTTTCTTCGTAGTCAGCGTCGTTGTCCGGCGCCGGCCGCCACCGGGCAATGACGCGCATGCGCATTACGGCCCCTGCGCGTGTGCAGTAGTGACCCGGTCGCAGCTGTGCAAACGAAAGCATGCTGCAATCGGGTCGGAATGACCCCCATAGTCTGTTTCAATATGTAGGTTATTACCTACAAACAGTGTTACAGAATACACCCTACTTTATTAGAGATTATTCATATTTACTAAAAAAGTTGTCATCTGTTGGGCAGCCAGCTGTTAACTGTTTTTTGGTGACTATAAATGTTGCTAGCTTGTACATGAATATTGGACAGCTTATACTGCTGTTATTGATGGAGGCCATTTTACATAAAAAAAATTCTATTTGATAATTCTTTTTACTTACAGTTAAAGGAAAATACAATGGGGTCAAACATGACACCAACATATATATGTATCGTTTTGAGAAAACACACATTATGGCCAATCACATTTCTTCACAATTTATTTATGTTTACGTAATATATATTGATGACCTTTTCATGCTGTGGACTGGTGGTGCAACAGCTCTCACAGAATTTGTATGTACTCTAAACCAATTGCCGGGGGGGGGTCCATTAGATTTACATGCACATATTGGGGGTCATTCCAAGTTGATCGCTCGCTAGCTGTTTTTAGCAGCCGTGCAAACGCATAGTCGCCGCCCACAGAGGAGTGTATTTTAGCCTTGCAAGTGTGTGATCGCATGTGCAGCCGAGCTGTGCAAAAACATTTTGTACAGTTTCTGAGTAGCTCTGAACTTACTCAGCCCTTGCGATCACTTCAGCCTGTTCGGGGCTGGAACTAACGTCAGACAACCACCCTGCAAACGCTTGGATACGCCTGCGTTTTCTCTATCGTCCTAAGTGGATGCTGGGGTTCCTGAAAGGACCATGGGGAATAGCGGCTCCGCAGGAGACAGGGCACAAAAGTAAAGCTTTTACAGGTCAGGTGGTGTGTACTGGCTCCTCCCCCCATGACCCTCCTCCAGACTCCAGTTAGATTTTTGTGCCCGGCCGAGAAGGGTGCAATTCTAGGTGGCTCTCATAAAGAGCTGCTTAGAGAGTTTAGCTTAGGTTTTTTATTTTACAGTGATTCCTGCTGGCAACAGGATCACTGCAACGAGGGACAGAGGGGAGAAGAAGTGAACTCACCTGCGTGCAGGATGGATTGGCTTCTTGGCTACTGGACATGAAGCTCCAGAGGGACGATCACAGGTACAGCCTGGATGGTCACCGGAGCCACGCCGCCGGCCCCCTCACAGATGCTGAAGCAAGAAGAGGTCCAGAATCGGCGGCTGAAGACTCCTGCAGTCTTCTTAAGGTAGCGCACAGCACTGCAGCTGTGCGCCATTTTCCTCTCAGCACACTTCACACGGCAGTCACTGAGGGTGCAGGGCGCTGGGGGGGGGCGCCCTGGGAGGCAAATGAAAACCTTTAAAAAGGCTAAAAATACCTCACATATAGCCCCAGAGGCTATATGGAGATATTTACCCCTGCCTAAATGTACTAAATAGCGGGAGACGAGCCCGCCGAAAAAGGGGCGGGGCCTATCTCCTCAGCACACGGCGCCATTTTCTGTCACAGCTCCGCTGGTCAGGAAGGCTCCCAGGTCTCTCCCCTGCACTGCACTACAGAAACAGGGTATAACAGAGAGGGGGGGGGGCAGAATAAATGGCAATATATTAATATAAAAGCAGCTATAAGGGAGCACTTAATCATAAGGCTATCCCTGTCATATATAGCGCTTTTTGGTGTGTGCTGGCAGACTCTCCCTCTGTCTCCCCAAAGGGCTAGTGGGTCCTGTCTTCGTATAGAGCATTCCCTGTGTGTCTGCTGTGTGTCGGTACGTGTGTGTCGACATGTATGAGGACGTTATTGGTGTGGAGGCGGAGCAATTGCCAAATATGAGGATGTCACCTCCTAGGGGGTCGACACCAGAATGGATGCCTTTATTTGTGGAATTACGGGATAGCGTCAACTCGCTTAAGCAGTCGTTTGCCGACATGAGGCGGCCGGACACTCAATTAGTGTCTGTCCAGGCGCCTCAAACACCGTCAGGGGCTGTAAAACGTCCCTTGCCTCAGTCGGTCGACACAGACCCAGACACAGGCACTGATTCCGGTGGTGAAGGTGACGAATCAACCGTATTTTCCAGTAGGGCCACACGTTATATGATTTTGGCAATAAAGGAGATGTTACATTTAGCTGATACTACAGGTACCACTAAACAGGGTATTATGTGGGGTGTGAAAAAACTACCAGTAGTTTTTACCGAATCAGAAGAATTAAATGACGTGTGTGATGAAGCGTGGGGTGCCCCGATAAAAAACTGCTAATTTCAAAGAAGTTATTGGCTTTATACCCTTTCCCGCCAGAGGTTAGGGAGCGCTGGGAAACACCTCCTAGGGTGGACAAAGCGCTAACACGCTTATCAAAACATGTGGCGTTACCCTCTCCTGAGACGGACGCACTTAAAGATCCATCAGATAGGAGGATGGAAAATATCCAAAAAGGTATATACACACATGCAGGTGTTATACTACGACCAGCTATTGCGACTGCCTGGATGTGCAGTGCTGGGGTAGTTTGGTCAGAGTCCCTGATCGAAAATATTGATACCCTGGACAGGGACAATATTTTACTGTCGTTAGAACAAATAAAGGATGCATTTCTTTATATGCGTGATGCACAGAGAGATATCTGCACACTGGCATCACGGGTAAGTGCTATGTCCATTTCGGCCAGAAGAGCTTTATGGACACGACAGTGGACAGGCGATGCGTAGAGGAGTTATTTGAGGTCGGTCTATCGGATTTGGTGGCCACGGCTACGGCCGGGAAATCCACCTTTCTACCTCAAGTCACTCCCCAACAGAAAAAGGCACCGACCTTTCAACCGCAGCCCTTTCGTTCCTTTAAAAATAAGAGAGCAAAGGGCTATTCATATCTGCCACGAGGCAGAGGACGAGGGAAGAGACAGCAACAGGCAGCTCCTTCCCAGGAACAGAAGCCCTCCCCGGCTTCTACAAAAGCCTCAGCATGACGCTGGGGCTTCGCAAGCGGACTCGGGGGCGGTAGGCGGTCGTCTCAAAAATTACAGCGCGCAGTGGGCTCACTCGCAGGTAAATCCCTGGATCCTGCAGATAATATCTCAGGGGTACAGGTTGAAATTAGAGACAGAGCCACCTCGCCGTTTCCTGAAGTCTGCTTTACCAACGTCCCCCTCAGAAAGGGAGACGGTTTTGGAAGCCATTCACAAGCTGTATTCTCAGCAGGTGATAGTCAAGGTACCTCTTCTACAACAAGGGAAGGGGTATTATTCCACTCTATTTGTGGTACCGAAGCCGGATGGCTCGGTAAGGCCTATTCTAAATCTGAAGTCCTTGAACCTATACATAAAGAAGTTCAAGTTCAAGATGGAGTCACTCAGAGCAGTGATAGCGAACCTGGAAGAAGGGGACTTTATGGTATCCTTGGACATCAAGGATGCGTATCTCCACGTTCCAATTACCCCTCACACCAGGGGTACCTCAGGTTCGTTGTACAAAACTGTCACTATCAGTTTCAGACGCTGCCGTTTGGTTTGTCCACGGCACCTCGGGTCTTTACACAGGTAATGGCCGAGATAATATTTCTTCTTCGAAGAAAAGGCGTATTAATTATCCCATACTTGGACGATCTCCTAATAAGGGCAAGGTCCAGAGAACAGCTAGAGATGGGTTTAGCACTATCTCAAGAGGTGCTAAAGCAGCACGGATGGATTCTGAATATTCCAAAATCCCAATTAATGCCGACAACTCGTCTGCTGTTCCTGGGGATGATTCTGGACACAGTTCAGAAAAAGGTTTTTCTTCCCGAAGAAAAAGCCAAGGAGTTATCTGACCTGGTCAGGAACCTCCTAAAACCAGGAAAGGTGTCTGTACATCAATGCACAAGAGTCCTGGGAAAAAATGGTAGCTTCTTACGAAGCAATCCCTTTCGGCAGATTCCATGCAAAGGGATCTGTTGGACAAATGGTCAGGGTCGCATCTTCAGATGCACCTGCGGATAACCCTGTCGCCGAGGACAAGGGTATCCCTTCTGTGGTGGTTGCAGGAGGCTCATCTATTGGAGGGCCGCAGATTCGGCATACAGGATTGGATCCTGGTGACCACGGATGCCAGCCTGAGAGGCTGGGGAGCAGTCACACAGGGAAGAAATTTCCAGGGAGTGTGGTCGAGCCTGAAAAAGTCTCTTCACATAAGCATTCTGGAACTAAGAGCAATCTACAATGCTCTAAGCCAGGCGGAACCTCTGCTTCAAGGAAGACCGGTGTTGATCCAGTCAGACAACATCACGGCAGTCGCCCATGTAAACAGACAGGGCGGCACAAGAAGCAGGAGGGCAATGGCAGAAGCTGCCAGGATCCTTCGCTGGGCGGAGAATCACGTGATAGCACTGTCAGCAGTATTCATCCCGGGCGTGGACAACTGGGAAGCAGACTTCCTCAGCAGACACGACCTTCACCCGGGAGAGTGGGGACTTCATCCAGAAGTTTTCCACATGCTATTAAACCGTTGGGTAAAACCAATGGTGGACATGATGGCGTCTCGCCTCAACAAAACACTGGACAGGTATTGCGCCAGGTCAAGAGATCCGCAGGCAATAGCTGTGGACGCGCTGGTAACACCTTGGGTGTACCAGTCGGTATATGTGTTTCCTCCTCTGCCTCTCATACCAAAGGTATTGAGGATTATACGGCAAAGAGGAGTAAGACTAGTGGCTCCGGATTGGCCAAGAAGGACTTGGTACCCGGAACTTCAAGAGATGGTCACGGACGATCCGTGGCCTCTACTTCTGAGAAGGGACCTGCTTCAGCAGGGTCCTTGTCTTTTTCAAGACTTACCGCGGCTGCGTTTGACGGCATGGCGTTGAATGCCAGATCCTAAAAGGAAAAGGCATTCCAGAAGAAGTCATTCCTACCTTGATAAAGGCAAGGAAGGAAGTCACCGCGAAGCATTATCGCCGTATTTGGCGAAAATATGTTGCGTGGTGCGAGCAGCGGAGTGCTCCGATGGAGGAATTTCAACTGGGTCGTTTTCCTACATTTCCTGCAATCAGGATTGTCTATGGGTCTCAAATTGGGATCTATTAAGGTTCAAATTTCGGCCCTATCAATATTCTTCCACAAAGAATTGGCCTCAGTCCCTGAGGTCCAGATTTTTATCAAAGGAGTACTGCATATACAGCCTCCTGTGGTGCCTAAGGTGGCACCGTGGGATCTAAATGTAGTTTTAGATTTCCTCAAATCCAATTGGTTTGAACCACTAAAGAATGTGGATTTGAAATATCTCACATGGAAAGTGACTATGTTACTGGCCCTGGCTTCGGCCGGGAGAGTATCTGAACTGGCGGCTTTGTCTTATAAAAGCCCTTATTTAATTTTCCATTCGACATAGGGCAGAGCTGCGGACGCGTCCGCAGTTTCTCCCTAAGGTGGTATCAGCGTTTCACCTGAACCAGCCTATTGTAGTGCCTGCGGCTACAGACGACTTGAAGGACTCCAAGTTGTTGGACGTTGTCAGAGCCTTAAAAATATACATTTAAAGGACGGCTGGAGTCAGAAAATCTGACTCGCTGTTTATACTGTATGCACCCAACAAGTTGGGTGCACCTGCTTCTAAGCAGTCGATTGCTCGTTGGTTTTGTAACAAAATTCAACTTGTACATTCTGTGGCAGGCCTGCCACAGCCTAAATCTGTTAAGGCCCATTCCGCAAGGAAGGTGGGCTCATCTTGGGCGGCTGCCCGAGGGGTCTCGGCATTACAACTCTGCCGAGCAGCTACGTGGTCAGGGGAGAACACGTTTGTAAATTTTTACAAATTTGATACCCTGGCAAAGGAGGACCTGGAGTTCTCTCATTCGGTGCTGCAGAGTCATCCGCACTCTCCCGCCCGTTTGGGAGCTTTGGTATAATCCCCATGGTCCTTTCAGGAACCCCAGCATCCACTTAGGACGATAGAGAAAATAAGAATTTACTTACCGATAATTCTATTTCTCGGAGTCCGTAGTGGATGCTGGGCGCCCATCCCAAGTGCGGATTATCTGCAATACTTGTACATAGTTATTGTTAACTAATTCGGGTTATTGTTTAGGAAGCCATCTTTCAGAGGCTCCTCTGTTATCATACTGTTAACTGGGTTTAGATCACAAGTTGTACGGTGTGATTGGTGTGGCTGGTATGAGTCTTACCCGGGATTCAAAATCCTCCCTTATTGTGTACGCTCGTCCGGGCACAGTACCTAACTGGAGTCTGGAGGAGGGTCATGGGGGGAGGAGCCAGTACACACCACCTGACCTGTAAAAGCTTTACTTTTGTGCCCTGTCTCCTGCGGAGCCGCTATTCCCCATGGTCCTTTCAGGAACCCCAGCATCCACTACGGACTCCGAGAAATAGAATTATCGGTAAGTAAATTCTTATTTTTCCAAACACTCCCAGAAAATGGTCAGTTGACACCCATAAACGCCTTCTTCCTGTCAATCTCTTTGTGATCGTCCGTGCGAATAGATTCCTTGTAAATACCATCGCACAGCAATGATCCGATTTGTGCCCGTGCGACGTGCCTGCGCATTGTGGTGCATATGCATATGCAGTTCTGACCAGATCACAGCGCAGCGAAAAAAAACTAGCCTGCGATCGGGTCGGAATGACCCCCATAGTTCAGAAAAGATTGACTTTCTTGATGTCTAATTAAATTATGGACGGTTTTCAACTGATGTATTCAGGAAAACAATGGATGTCACATTTACCCTGAGGAAGTCCTATAAAAAGCGTGATGGGACAAAACGCATTGGAACATTTACCGTTACCTCTCCAACGATGCATGACATCAGAAAAGCATATTTTTAATTTACACACTGTACGAGTCCATTTTATATTTGTTTTGTGTGAAATTGTGAATAAAACTTGTTAAGAAAGTTATAACACTGTCAAAGTTTTTCCCGGCTGGAAGTTTGGTTTTATGGTGATGTTGTGAATTACATTGAGGACTTTAAAACAGAAAGCCACATTTCTATCAGTGAGTTTTTATTAGTGTTTGAGGGGTCTCTTACCCATATTGGCACATGGGTGATTTTTGTTGTATGCCATAAATAAATATAGTCACATGGCTTTGCAGTAGCTCTGTTTTCCACATAGCACTTTTCTATAGTTTGCATGCCAGCACCAGTCACTTTATGAAAAATAATACTTTTTTATTAGTGATGAGCGGGTTCGGTTCCTCGGGATCCGAACCATACCCCCCCCCCCCCCCCCGAACTTCACCCATTTTACACGGTTCCGAGGCAGCCTCGGATCTTCCGCCTTGCTCGGTTAACCTGAGCGCGCCCGAACGTCATCATCCCGCTGTCGTATTCTCGCGAGATTCGTATTCTATATAAGGAGCCGGGCGTCGCCGTCATTTTCACTCGTGCATTGGAGATGATAGCGAGAGGACGTGCAGCGTTCTCTCAGTTTCTGTGTTCAGTGTGCTGCAAATATCTACGTTCTCTGCCTAAAAAACGCTCCACATCTGTGCTGCATTGTAGTATATAGCAGGAGGGCAGTGCAGAATTTTGCTGACCACCAGTATATATATAGCAGTACGGTACAGTAGTCCACTGCTCTACCTCTGTGTCGTCAAGTATACTATGCATCCATACCTGTGCTGCATTTTAGTTGTGTGCAGTATATATAGTAGGAGGACAGTGCAGAATTTTGCCGACCACCAGTATATATATATATATAGCAGTACGGTACAGTAGTCCACAGCTCTACCTCTGTGTCGTCAAGTATACTATGCATCCATACCTGTGCTGCATTTTAGTTGTGCGCAGTATATAGTAGGAGGACAGTGCAGAATTTTGCTGACCACCAGTATATATATATATATATATAGCAGTACGGTACAGTAGTCCACTGCTCTACCTCTGTGTCGTCAAGTATACTATGCATCCATACCTGTGCTGCATTTTAGTTGTGCGCAGTATATAGTAGAGGACAGTGCAGAATTTTGCTGACCACCAGTATATATATATATAGCAGTACGGTACAGTAGTCCACTGCTCTACCTCTGTGTCGTCAAGTATACTATGCATCCATACCTGTGCTGCATTTTAGTTGTGCGCAGTATATAGTAGGAGGACAGTGCAGAATTTTGCTGACCACCAGTATATATATAGCAGTACGGTACAGTAGTCCACTGCTCTACCTCGGTGTTGTCAAGTATACTACAAAAGTTCAGTAAAATGACCCAAAATCAAAATTAAAAGCGTCTGATGAGAAGCGTAAACTTGCCAATATGCCATTTATTACACGGAGTGGCAAGGAACGGCTGAGGCCCTGGCCTATGTTCATGGCTAGTGGTTCAGATTCACATGAGGATGGAAGCACTCATCCTCTCGCTAGAAAACTGCAGTGCCACTCCTAGATGGGCCAGGTGTTTGTGTTGGCCACTTGGGTCGCTTAGCTTAGTCACATAGCTACCTCATTGCACCTCTTTTTTTCTTTGCATCATGTGCTGTTTGGGGACTATTTTTTAAATCTGCCATCCTGTCTGACACTGCAGTGCCACTCCTAGATGGGCCAGGTGTTTGTGTTGGCCACTTGTGTCGCTTAGCTTAGTCACACAGCTACCTCATTGCACATCTTTTTTTCTTTGCATCATGTGCTGTTTGTGGACTATTTTTTAAATCTGCCATCCTGTCTCACACTGCAGTGCCACTCCTAGATGGGCCAGGTGTTTGTGTCGGCCACTTGTGTCGCTTAGCTTAGTCACACAGCTACCTCATTGCACCTCTTTTTTTCTGTGCATCATGTGCTGTTTGGGGACTATTTTTTAAATCTGCCATCCTGTCTGACACTGCAGTGGCACTCCTAGATGGGCCAAGTGTTTGTGTCGGCCACTTGGGTCGCTTAGCTTAGTCACACAGCTACCTCATTGCACCTCTTTTTTTCTTTGCATCATGTGCTGTTTGGGGACTATTTTTTAAATATGCCATCCTGCCTGACACTGCAGTGGCACTCCTAGATGGGCCAGGTATTTGTGTCGGCCACTTGGGTCGCTTAGCTTAGTCACACAGCTACCTCATTGCACCTCTTTTTCTCTAACGTCCTAAGTGGATGCTGGGGACTCCGTCAGGACCATGGGGAATAGCGGCTCCGCAGGAGACAGGGCACAAAAGTAAAAGCTTTAGGATCAGGTGGTGTGCACTGGCTCCTCCCCCTATGACCCTCCTCCAAGCCTCAGTTAAGATTTTGTGCCCGGCCGAGAAGGGTGCAATCTAGGTGGCTCTCCTAAAGAGCTGCTTAGAGTAAAAGTTTTGTTAGGTTTTTTATTTTCAGTGAGTCCTGCTGGCAACAGGCTCACTGCTACGAGGGACTTAGGGGAGAGAAGTGAACTCACCTGCGTGCAGGATGGATTGGCTTCTTAGGCTACTGGACACCATTAGCTCCAGAGGGAGTCGGAACACAGGTCTCACCCTGGGGTTCGTCCCGGAGCCGCGCCGCCGACCCCCTTGCAGATGCCGAAAAGTGAAGAGGTCCAGAAACCGGCGGCAGAAGACTCTTCAGTCTTCATAAGGTAGCGCACAGCACTGCAGCTGTGCGCCATTGTTGTCAGCACACTTCATAGCAGCGGTCACTGAGGGTGCAGGGCGCTGGGGGGGGGCGCCCTGGGCAGCAATGATAGTACCTTATTCTGGCTAAAAATACATCACATATAGCCCCTGGGGGCTATATGGATGTATTTAACCCCTGCCAGGTCTCAAAAAAACGGGAGAAGAAGCCCGCCGAAAAGGGGGCGGGGCCTATTCTCCTCAGCACACAGCGCCATTTTCCCTCACAGAAATGCTGGTGGGAAGGCTCCCAGGCTCTCCCCTGCACTGCACTACAGAAACAGGGTTAAAACAGAGAGGGGGGGCACTTATTTGGCGATATGTATATATATATTAAAATGCTATAAGGGAAAAACACTTATATAAAGGTTGTCCCTGTATAATTATAGCGTTTTTGGTGTGTGCTGGCAAACTCTCCCTCTGTCTCCCCAAAGGGCTAGTGGGGTCCTGTCCTCTATCAGAGCATTCCCTGTGTGTGTGCTGTGTGTCGGTACGTGTGTGTCGACATGTATGAGGACGATGTTGGTGAGGAGGCGGAGCAATTGCCTGAAATGGTGATGTCACTCTCTAGGGAGTCGACACCGGAATGGATGGCTTATTTAAGGAATTACGTGATAATGTCAACACGCTGCAAGGTCGGTTGACGACATGAGACGGCCGGCAAACAAATTAGTACCTGTCCAGGCGTCTCAAACACCGTCAGGGGCTGTAAAACGCTCATTTACCTCAGTCGGTCGACACAGACACAGACACGGACACTGACTCCAGTGTCGACGGTGAAGAAACAAACGTATTTTCCTTTAGGGCCACACGTTACATGTTAAGGGCAATGAAGGAGGTGTTACATATTTCTGATACTACAAGTACCACAAAGAAGGGTATTATGTGGGGTGTGAAAAAACTACCTGTAGTTTTTCCTGAATCAGATAAATTAAATGAAGTGTGTGATGATGAGTGGGTTTCCCCCGATAGAAAATTATTGGCGGTATACCCTTTCCCGCCAGAAACACCCTTTAGGGTGGATAAGGCGCTCACACGCTTATCAAAACAAGTGGCGGTACCGTCTCCAGATAGGGCCGCCCTCAAGGAGCCTGCTGAGAGGCTGGAAAATATCCTAAAAAGGTATATACACACATACTGGTGTTATACTGCGACCAGCGATCGCCTCAACCTGGATGTGCAGCGCTGGGGTGGCTTGGTCGGATTCCCTGACTGAAAATATTGATACCCTTGACAGGGACAGTATTTTATTGACTATAGAGCATTTAAAGGATGCATTTCTATATATGCGAGATGCACAGAGGGATATTTGCACTCTGGCATCAAGAGTAAGTGCGATGTCCATATCTGCCAGAAGATGTTTATGGACACGACAGTGGTCAGGTGATGCAGATTCCAAACGGCACATGGAAGTATTGCCGTATAAAGGGGAGGAGTTATTTGGGGTCGGTCCATCGGACCTGGTGGCCACGGCAACTGCTGGAAAATCCACCTTTTTTACCCCAAGTCACATCTCAGCAGAAAAAGACACCGTCTTTTCAGCCTCAGTCCTTTCGTCCCCATAAGGGCAAGCGGGCAAAAGGCCAGTCATATCTGCCCAGGGATAGAGGAAAGGGAAGAAGACTGCAGCAGGCAGCCCATTCCCAGGAACAGAGCCCTCCACCGCTTCTACTAAGTCCTCAGCATGACGCTGGGGCCGTACAAGCGGACTCAGGTGCGGTGGGGGGTCGTCTCAAGAGTTTCAGCGCGTAGTGGGCTCACTCGCAAGTGGACCCCTGGATCCTACAAGTAGTATCCCAGGGGTACAGATTGGAAATTCGAGACGTCTCCCCCTCGCAGGCTCCTGATGTCTGTTTTACCAACGTCTTCCTCCGACAGGGAGGCAGTATTGGAAACAATTCACAAGCTGTATTCCCAGCAGGTGATAATCAAAGTACCCCTCCTACAACAAGGAAAGGGGTATTATTCCACACTATATTGTGTACTGAAGCCGGACGGCTCGGTGAGACCTATTCTAAATGGATAATCTCTGAACACTTACATACAAAGGTTCAAATCAAGATGGAGTCACTCAGAGCAGTGATAGCGAACCAATAGGGTGTCCCTGGACATCAAGGTTGCTTACCTCCATGTCCCAAATTGCCCTTCTCACCAAGGGTACCTCAGGTTCGTGGTACGGAACTGTCACTATCAGTTTCAGACGCTGCCGTTTGGATTGTCCACGGCACCCCGGGTCTTTACCAAAGTAATGGCCGAAATGATGATTCTTCTTCAAAGAAAAGGCGTCTTAATTATCCCTTACTTGGACGATCTCCTGATAAGGGCAGGGTCCAGAGAACAGTTGGAAGTCGGAGTAGCACTATCTCAAGTAGTTCTACGACAGCACGGGTGGATTTTAAATATCCAAAATCGCAGCCGTTTCCGACGACACGTCTGCTGTTCCTAGGGATGGTTCTGGACACAGTCCAGAAAAAGGTGTTTCTCCCGGAGGAGAAAGCCAGGGAGTTATCCGAGCTAGTCAGGAACCTCCTAAAACCAGGAAAAGTGTCAGTGCATCATTGCACAAGAGTCCTGGGAAAAATGGTGGCTTATTACGAAGCGATTCCATTCGGCAGATTCCACGCAAGAACTTTTCAGTGGGATCTGCTGGACAAATGGTCCGGATCGCATCTTCAGATGCATCAGCGGATAACCCTATCTCCAAGGACAAGGGTGTGTCTCTCCTGTGGTGGTTACAGAGTGCTCATCTTCTAGAGGGCCGCAGATTCGGCATTCAGGATTGGATGCTGGTGACCACGGAGGCCAGCCTGAGAGGCTGGGGAGCAGTCACACAAGGAAAAAATTTCCAGGGAGTGTGATCAAGTCTGGAGACTTTTCTCCACATAAATATACTGGAGCTAAGGGCAATTTACAATGCTCTAAGCTTAGCAAGACCTCTGCTTCAAGGTCAGCCGGTATTGATCCAGTGGGACAACAACACGGCAGTCGCCCACGTAAACAGACAGGGCGGCACAAGAAGCAGGAGGGCAATGGCAGAAACTGCAAGGATTTTTCGCTGGGCGGAAAATCATGTGATAGCACTGTCAGCAGTGTTCATTCCGGGAGTGGACAACTGGGAAGCAGACTTCCTCAGCACAACCTCCACCCGGGAGAGTGGGGACTTCATCGGGAAGTCTTCCACATGATTGTGAACCGTCGGGAAAGACCAAAGGTGGACATGATGGCGTCCCGCCTGAACAAAAAACTGGACAAGTATTGCGCCAGGTCAAAAGACCCTCAGGCAATAGCTGTGGACGTTCTGGTAACACCGTGGGTGTACCAGTCGGTGTATGTCTTACCTCCTCTGCTTCTCATACCCAAGGTATTGAGAATTATAAGACGTAGAGGAGTAAGAACTATACTCGTGGCTCCGGATTGGCCAAGAAGGACTTGGTACCCGGAACTTCAAGAGATGCTCACAGAGGACTCATGGCCTCTGCCGATAAGAAGGGACTTGTTTCAGCAAGTACCATGTCTGTTCCAAGACTTACCGCGGCTGCGTTTGACGGCATGGCGGTTGAACGCCAGATCCTAAGGGAAAAAGGCATTCCGGAAGAGGTCATTCCTACCCTGGTCAAAGCCAGGAAGGAGGTGACCGCACAACATTATCACCACATGTGGCGAAAATATGTTGCGTGGTGTGAGGCCAGGAAGGCCCCACGAAGAAATTTCAACTCGGTCGTTTCCTGCATTCCTGCAAACAGGAGTGTCTATGGGCCTCAAATTGGGGTCCATTAAGGTTCCAATTTCGGCCCTGTCGGTTTTCTTCCAAAAAAGAATTGGCTTCAGTTCCTGAAGTCCAGAAGTTTGTCAAGGGAGTGCTGCATATACAACCCCCTTTTGTGCCTCCAGTGGCACTGTGGGATCTCAACGTAGTTCTGGGATTCCTCAAATCACATTGGTTTAAACCGCTCAAATCTGTGGATTTGAAATATTTCACAGGGAAAGTGACCATGCGGTTGGCCCTGGCCTCGGCCAGGCGAGTGTCAGAATTGGCGGCGTTTGTCTCACAAAAGCCCATATCTGATTGTCCATTCGGACAGGGCAGAGCTGCGGACTCGTCCCCAGTTTCTCCCTAAGGTGGTGTCAGTGTTTCACCTGAACCAGCTTATTGTGGTACCTGCGGCTACTAGGGACTTGGAGGACTCCAAGTTGCTAGATGTTGTCAGGGCCCTGAAAATATAGTTTCCAGGACGACTGGAGTCAGGAAAACTGACTTGCTGTTATCCTGTATGCACCCAACAAACTGGGTGCTCTTGCTTCTAAGCAGACGATTGCTAGTTGGATGTGTAGTACAATTCAGCTTGCACATTCTGTGGCAGGCCTGCCACAGCCAAAATATGTAAATGCCCATTTCACAAGGAAGGTGGGCTCATCTTGGGCGGCTGCCCGAGGGCTCTCGGCTTTACAACTTTGCCGAGCTGATACTTGGTCAGGGGCACACCCTGACTGAGGAGGACCTGGAGTTCTCTCATTCGGTGCTGCAGAGTCATCCGCACTCTCCCGCCCGTTTGGGAGCTTTGGTATAATCCCCATGGTCATGACGGAGTCCCCAGCATCCACTTAGGACGTTAGAGAAAATAAGAATTTACTTACCGATAATTCTATTTCTCGTAGTCCGTAGTGGATGCTGGGCGCCCATCCCAAGTGCGGATTGTCTGCAATACTTGTACATAGTTATTGTTACAAAAATCGGGTTATTATTGTTGTGAGCCATCTTTTCAGAGGCTCCGCTGTTATCATGCTGTTACCTGGGTTCAGATCACAGGTTGTACAGTGTGATTGGTGTGGCTGGTATGAGTCTTACCCGGGATTCAAAATCCTTCCTTATTGTGTACGCTCGTCCGGGCACAGTATCCTAACTGAGGCTTGGAGGAGGGTCATAGGGGGAGGAGCCAGTGCACACCACCTGATCCTAAAGCTTTTACTTTTGTGCCCTGTCTCCTGCGGAGCCGCTATTCCCCATGGTCCTGACGGAGTCCCCAGCATCCACTACGGACTACGAGAAATAGAATTATCGGTAAGTAAATTCTTATTTTTTCTTTGCATCATGTGCTGTTTGGGGACTATTTTTTAAATCTGCCATCCTGTCTGACACTGCAGTGCCACTCCTAGATGGGCCAGATGTTTGTGTCGGCCACTTGGGTCGCTTAGCTTAGCCATCCAGCGACCTCTGTGCAAATTTTAAGACTAAAAATAATATTGTGAGGTGTGAGGTGTACAGAATAGACTGGAAATTAGTGGAAATTATGGTTATTGAGGTTAATAATACTATGGGATCAAAATGACCCCCAAATTCTATGATTTAAGCTGTTTTTGAGGCATTTTTGTAAAAAAAAAACACCCGAATCCGACAAAAAAATTTCAGGGAGGTTTTGCCAAAACGCGTCCGAATCCAAAACACGGCCGCGGAACCGAACCCAAAACACAAAACCCGAAAAATTTCCGGTGCACATCACTATTTTTTATATACCTCCCTTCTCTCTGCCCATGTGAAAACATCATCTGATGAGCATAATTGCATTGAGACAGAGGACAGAGTTAAACTAGGTACATACTATACAATTATCTTGTAGATAATCCGTCAGATCTGGTTGGTTGAAATTTAAATTTGGTAATGGATGAGAGCAAATGACAATCAACCATTTTGCTCCTAACCACTGGAAAATGAACAAAACCTGACGTTCATATAAATTAGTTAAACACACGTTTGGTTAAATGTAACCAAATTGGATGACCAACAGTTTTTGTCCAGTGTTTGGGAGCAAATGGTCAATTATCATTTGCTCTCATCCATTACCAAATTTTCATTCCAACCAGCTAGATCTGGCAGATCTTGTAAATGCTTGAAACAGCTGGAATGCAGTCTGGGTCCAGGGGCAAGCTTGTTACTGTGTAACTAAGTTACTGGATTATGTCACAAACACAAAATAATGAAGACAAAAAGATATATCTTGTTAGACAGAAGGAGACAAAGAAGGTAATCAGATGTGCAAAGGCACAAGCTGAGGAGAAAATGGGCCAGTCAGTGGGTAAAGGAGGCAAAACTTTTTTTAGGTATATAAGCGAAAAGAGAAAAACAAAAGGCGGAATTATAAAACTAAAGACGGACACTGGGAGTCTTGTTGAAGGAGACAATTTAATAGCAGATCATCTTAATGATTATTTTTGCTCAGTATTTACTACTGAAAGAGAGGGGAAGGGGCCACAGTTAAGTTGCAGGGATATTCAGGAAAATTAAACAAGTACATTTACAGAGGAGAAGGTCCTAACAGAACTCTCAAAGCTGAAAGTGGACAAATCTATGGGGCCAGATGGGATACATCCAAGGATACTAAAAGAACTTAAAGAGGTGCTGGTAGCACCATTGACAGAATTATTCAACCAGTTATTAGCTACAGGGGTAATTCCAGGGGACTGGAAAAGAGCAAACGTAGTCCCACTGCACAAAAGTGGAAGCAAGGAAGAGGCAAACAACTACAGACCAGTGATTCTTACATCAGTAGTAGGGAAATTGATGGAAACACTCTTAAAAGAAAGAGTTGTAGATTATCTCAAATCCGGCAATTTACTGGATCCCAAACAGCATGGATTCACTGGGGGGAGATCATGTCAAACAAATCTTGGCCCTCATTCCGAGTTGTTCGCTCGGTATTTTTCATCGCATCGCAGTGAAAATCCGCTTAGTACGCATGCGCAATGTTCGCACTGCGACTGCGCCAAGTAACTTTACTATGATGAAAGTATTTTTACTCACGGCTTTTTCTTCGCTCCGGCGATCGTAATGTGATTGACAGGAAATGGGTGTTACTGGGCGGAAACACGGCGTTTCAGGGGCGTGTGGCTGAAAACGCTACCGTTTCCGGAAAAAACGCAGGAGTGGCCGGGGAAACGGTGGGAGTGCCTGGGCGAACGCTGGGTGTGTTTGTGACGTCAACCAGGAACGACAAGCACTGAAATGATCGCACAGGCAGAGTAAGTCTGGAGCTACTCTGAAACTGCTAAGTAGTTAGTAATCGCAATATTGCGAATACATCGTTCGCAATTTTAAGAAGCTAAGATTCACTCCCAGTAGGCGGCGGCTTAGCGTGTGTAACTCTGCTAAATTCGCCTTGCGACCGATCAACTCGGAATGAGGGCCCTTATTGACTTTTTTGATTGTGTGACTAAAGTGATGGATAAAGGTGGAGCCATGGATATAGCTTATCTAGACTTTAGTAAGGCTTTTGACACAGTTCCACATCGCAGACTGCTAAATAAACTTGAAAGTTTGGGATTGGATATTAGGATTATTGAATGGATAAGATCTTGGTTGAAGGATAGAAAACAGAGAGTTGTGGTAAATGGAGTGCATTCACAGGAGGGAAATGTTACCAGTGGAGTACCCCAGGGATCTGTACTTGGACCAGTGCTTTTTAATATATTTATTGGTGACATTGCAAATGGCATTAAAGGGAAAGTATGCCTTTTTGCAGATGACACAAAGGTATGCAACAGGGTAGACACACCAGGTGGGGTAAAACAAATGATTGAGGATCTAGGTAGACTAGAGGAATGGTCAAGAGTCTGGCAATTACAGTTTAATGCCAAAAAATGCAAAATCATGCACTTGGGTCTCAAAAATACTAAAGCTAAATACAGTTTCTCTAACGTCCTAGTGGATGCTGGGGACTCCGTCAGGACCATGGGGAATAGCGGCTCCGCAGGAGACAGGGCACAAAAGCAAGCTTTTAGGATCACATGGTGTGTACTGGCTCCTCCCCCTATGACCCTCCTCCAAGCCTCAGTTAGGTTTTTGTGCCCGGCCGAGAAGGGTGCAATCTAGGTGGCTCTCTTAAAGAGTTGCTTAGAAAAAGTTTTTAGGTTCTTTATTTTCAGTGAGTCCTGCTGGCAACAGGCTCACTGCATCGAGGGACTTAGGGGAGAGATTTTCAACTCACCTGCGTGCAGGATGGATTGGATTCTTAGGCTACTGGACATAGCTCCAGAGGGAGTCGGAACACAGGGCTCGCCCTGGGGTTCGTCCCGGAGCCACGCCGCCGACCCCCCTTGCAGATGCTGAAGATGAAGAGGTCCGGAACCAGGCGGCAGAAGACTCTCAGTCTTCATCAGGTAGCGCACAGCACTGCAGCTGTGCGCCATTGTTGTCAGCACACTTCACACAGCGGTCACGGAGGGTGCAGGGCGCTGGGGGGGGGCGCCCTGGGCAGCAATGTATAATACCTGTATGGCGAAAAATACATCACATATAGCCCTTGAGGCTATATGGATGTATTTAACCCCTGCCAGATATCTAAAACTCCGGAGAAGAAGCCAGCCGAAAAGGGGGCGGGGCCTATTCTCCTCAGCACACAGCGCCATTTTCCCTCACAGAAAGGCTGGTGGGAAGGCTCCCATGATCTCCCCTGCACTGCACTACAGAAACAGGGTTAAAACAGAGAGGGGGGGCACTGATTTGGCGATATGTATATATATTAAAATGCTATAAAAGGAACACTTATATAAAGGTTGTCCCTGGATAATTATAGCGTTTTGGTGTGTGCTGGCAAACTCTCCCTCTGTCTCCCCAAAGGGCTAGTGGGTCCTGTCCTCTATCAGAGCATTCCCTATGTGTGTGCTGGTTGTCGGTACGTGTGTGTCGACATGTATGAGGAAAATATTGGTGAGGAGGCGAAGCAAATTGCCTGTAATGGTGATGTCACTCTCTAGGGAGTCGACACCGGAATGGATGGCTTATTTATGGAAATTACGTGACAATGTCAACACGCTGCAAGCCGGTTGACGACATTAGAGGGCCGGCGAACAAATTAGTATCTGTCCAGGCGCCTCAAACACCGTCAGGGGCTGTAAAATGCCCATTTACCTCAGTCGGTCGACACAGACCCAGACACGGACACTGATTTCAGTGTCGACGGTGAAGAAACAAACGTATTTTCTTTTAGGGCCACACGTTAAGGGCAATGAAGGAGGTGTTACATATTTCTGATACTCCAAGTACCACAAAAAAGGGTATTATGTGTGAGGTGAAAAAACTACCTGTAGTTTTTCCTGAATCAGATAAATTAAATGAAGTGTGTGATGATGCGTGGGTTTCCCCCGATAGAAAATTATTGGCGGTATACCCTTTCCCGCCAGAAGTTAAGGCGCGGTGGGAAACACCCCTCAGGGTGGATAAGGCGCTCACACGCTTATCAGAACAAGTGGCGGTACCATCTACGGATAGGGTCGTACTTAAGGAGCCAGCTGATAGGAGGCTGAAAAATATCCTAAAAAGTATACACACACATGCTGGTGTTATACTGCGACCAGCGATCGCCTCAGCCTGGATGTGCAGAGCTGAGGTGGCTTGGTCGGATTCCCTGACTAAAAATATTGATACCTTTGACAGGGACAGTATTTTATTGACTATAGAGCATTTAAAGGATGCATTTCTATATATGCGAGATGCGCAGAGGGATATTTGCACTCTGGCATCAAGAGTAAATGCGATGTCCATATCTGCAAGAAGATGTTTATGGACACGACAGTGGTCAGGTGATGCAGATTCCAAACGGCACAAAGATGTATTGCCGTATAAAGGGGAGGAGTTATTTGGGGTCGGTCCATGGGACCTGGTGGCCAGGGCAACTGCTGGAAAATCCACCGTTTTTACCCTAAGTCACATCTCTGCAGAAAAAGACACCGTCTTTTCAGCCTCAGTCCTTTCGTCCCTATAAGAGTCATATCTGCCCAGGGATAGAGGAAAGGGAAGAAGACTGCAGCAGGCAGCCCATTCCCAGGAACAGAAGCCCTCCACCGCTTCTACCAAGTTCTCAGCATGACGCTGGGACCGTACAGGACCCCTGGATCCTACAAGTAGTATCCAAGGGGTACAGATTGGAATGTCGAGAGGTTTCCCCCCTCGCAGGTTCCTGTAGTCTGCTGTACCAATGTCTCCCTCCGACAGGGAGGCAGTATTGAAAACAATTCACAAGCTGTATTCCCAGCAGGTGATAATAAAATTACCCCTCCGACAACAAGGAAAGGGGTATTACTCCACACTATATGGTGGTACTGAAGGCTAGGTGAGACCTATTCTAAATCTGAAAAATTTGAACACTTGCAAGGGTTCAAATCCAGATGGAGTCAAGAACAAGGGGACTATATGGTGTCCCGGGACATCAGGGATGCTTACCTCCATGTCCCAAAATTTGCCTTTTCTCACCAAGGGTACCTCAGGTTCGTGGTACAGAACTGTCACTATCAGTTTCAAGACGATGCCGTTGGATTGTCTAAGGCACCCCGGGTCCTTACCAAGGTAATGACCGAAAGGAGGATTCGTCTTCAAAGAAAATGGACGACCTCCTGATAAGAACAAGGTCCAGAGAACAGTTGGAGGTCGGAGTAGCACTATCTCAAGTAGTTCTACGACAGCACGGGTGGATTCTAAATATTCCAAAACCGCAGTTGTTCCGACGACACGTCTGCTGGTCCTAGGAATGATTCTGGACACAGTCCAGGAAAAGGTGTTTCTCCCAGAGGAGAAAGCCAGGGAGTTATCCGAGCTAATCGGGATCCTCCTAAAACCAGGAAAAGTGTCAGTGCATCATTGCACAAGAGTCCTGGTAAAAATGGTGGCTTATTACGATTACGAAGCGCTTCCATTCGGCAGATTTCACGCAAGAACTCTTCAGTGGGATCTGCTGGACAAATGGTCCGGATCGCATCTTCAGATGCATCAGCGGATAACCCTATATCCAAGGACAAGGGTGTCTCTCCTGTGGTGATTACAGAGTGCTCATCTTCTAGAGGGCCGCAGATTCGGCATTCAGGATTGGATGCTGGTGACCACGGAGGCCAGCCTGAGAGGCTGGGGAGCAGTCACACAAGGAGTGTGATCAAGTCTGGAGAATTCTCTCCACATAAATATACTGGAGCTAAGAGCAAATTTATAATGCTCTAAGCTTAGCAAGACCTCTGCTTCAAGGTCAGCCGGTATTGATCCAGTGGGATAACATCACGGCAGTCGCCCACGTAAACAGAAAGGGCGGCACAAGAAGCAGGAGGGCAGTGGCAAAACTGCAAGGATTTTTCGCTAGGCGGAAAATCATGTGATAGCACTGTCAGCAGTGTTCATTCCGGGAGTGGACGACTGGGAAGCAGACTTCCTCAGCAGGCACGACCTCCACCCGGGAGAGTGGGAACTTCATCGGGAAGTTTTCCGCATGATTGTGAACCGTTGGGAAAGACCAAAGGTGGACATGATGGCGTCCCGCCCGAACAAAAAATGGGACAGGTATTGCGCCAGGTCACGAGACCTTCAGGCGATAGCTGTGGACGTCCTAGTAACACCGTGGGTGTAACAGTCGGTGTATGTGTTCCCTCCTCTGCTTCTCATAACCAAGGTATTGAGAATTATAAGACATAGAGGAGTAAGAACTATACTCGTGGCTCTGGATTGGCCAAGAGGGACTTGGTAACTGGAACTTCAAGAGATGCTCACAGAGGACTAATGGCCTCGGGAGCTAAGAAGGGATTTGCTTTCAGCAAGTACCATGTCTGTTCCAAGAGGAACCGTGGCATCGGCCTTTAAGAAAGGACCTGCTCCAGCAGGGACCTTGTCTGTTCCAAGACTTACCGCGACTGCGTTTGACGGCATGGCGGTTTGAACGCCGGATCCTAAGGGAAAAGGCATTCCGGAAGAGGTCATACCTACCCTGGTCAAAGCCAGGAAGGAGGTGACCGCACAACGTTATCACCACATGTGGTAAAAATATGTTGCGTGGGTGAGGCCAGGAAGGCCCCACGAAAAAATTTCAACTAGGTCGATTTCTGCACTTCCTGAAAACAGGAGTGTCTATGAGCCTCAAATTGGGGTCCATTAAGGTTCAAGTTTCGGCCCTATAGATTTTCTTCCAGAAAGAATTGGCTTCAGTTCCTGAAGTCCAGACGTTTGTCAAGGGAGTATTGCATATACAGCCCTTGTGTGCCTCCAGTGGCACCGTGGGATCTCAACGTAGTGTTGGGATTCCTCAAATCATATTGGTTTGAACCACTCAAATCTGTGGATTTGAAATATCTCACATGGAAAGTGACCATGCTGTTGGCCCTGGCCTCGGCCAGGCGATTGTCAAAATTGGCGGTTTTGTCTTACAAAAGCCCATATTTGATTTTCCATTCGGACAGGGCAGAACTGCGGACTCGTCCCCAGTTTCTTCCTAAGGTGGTGTCAGCGTTTCACCTGAAACAACCTATTGTGGTGCCTGCGGCTACTAGGGACTTGGAGGACTCCAAGTTGCTAGACGTTGTCAGGGCCCTGAAAATATATATATATATAATTCCAGGACGGCTGGAGTCAGAAAGTCTGACTTGCTGTTTATATTGTAGGCACCCAAAAAGCTGGGTGCTCCTGCTTCTAAGCAGACTATTGCTCGTTGGATTTGTAGTACAATTCAGCTTGCACATTCTGTGGCAGGCCTGCCACAGCCAAAATCTGTAAATGCCCATTCCACAAGGAAGGTGGGCTCATCTTGGGCGGCTGCCCGAGGGGTCTCGGCTTTACAACTTTGCCGAGCAGCTACTTGGTCAGGGGCAAACACGTTTGCAAAATTCTACAAATTTGATACCCTGGCTGAGGAGGACCTGGAGTTCTCTCATTCGGTGCTGCAGAGTCATCCGCACTCTCCCGCCCATTTGGGAGCTTTGGTATAATCCCCATGGTCCTGACGGAGTCCCCAGCATCCACTAGGACGTTAGAGAAAATAAGATTTTACTTACCGATAAATCTATTTCTCATAGTCCGTAGTGGATGCTGGGCGCCCATCCCAAGTGCGGATTGTCTGCATTACTTGTACATAGTTATTGTTACAAAAAATCGGGTTATTATTGTTGTGAGCCATCTTTTTTAGAGGCTACTTCATTGTTATCATACTGTTAACTGGGTTCAAATCACAAGTTGTACGGTGTGATTGGTGTGGCTGGTATGAGTCTTACCCGGGATTCAAGATCCTTCCTTATTGTGTACGCTCGTCCGGGCACAGTACCTAACTGAGGCTTGGAGGAGGGTCATAGGGGGAGGAGCCAGTACACACCATGTGATCCTAAAAGCTTGCTTTTGTGCCCTGTCTCCTGCGGAGCCGCTATTCCCCATGGTCCTGACGGAGTCCCCAGCATCCACTACGGACTATGAGAAATAGATTTATCGGTAAGTAAAATCTTATTATTAATGGCACTATACTGGAAACTACTGAGGAGGAAAGGGATCTAGGAGTTACTATTTCAGATGACTTAAAGGCAGGTAAGCAATGCAACAAGGCAATGAGGAAGGCTAGTCAGATGCTTGGCTGCATTGGGAGAGGAATCAGCAGCAGAAAGAAAGAAGTAATAATGCCACTGTATAGGTCATTGGTACGGCCTCATCTAGAATACTGTATTCAGTTCTGGAGGCCATATCTTCAAAAGGATATTAATACATTAGAAACTGTAGGAGGGCAACTAAAATGGTGCATGGCCTACATCACAAAATATACCCAGAAAGACTAAGAAATCTCAATATGTATAGTTTGGAGCAGAGAAGGGAAAGGAGGGACATGATAGAAACTTTCAAATATATCAAGGGTTTTAACAAAGTCCAGGAGGGAAACATTCTCCAAATGAAGAGAAGCAAAAGGACACGAGGACATGCACTGAGACTGGAGAGGGGGAGGTTCAGGGGAAATTTGCGGAAAAATTATTTCACAGAAAGGGTAGTGGACAAGTGGAATAGCCTCCCATCAGAGGTGGTAGAGGATAAGACAGTAGAGCAATTTAAACATGCATGGGATAGACATAAGGATATCCTTACAAAGAAATAAGGATCAAATAAGGTTAGAGATAAAAAATAATATAAAAAAAAAAAAAAGGGGCAGACTAGATGGGCCAAGTGGTTCTTATCTGCCGACAACTTCTATGTTTCTATGTTTCTATGTCATCTTGCAGCGCCGTTGGCGCGTGACACGGAGCTCCCGCCTGCCACCCGCTGCCAGACGCTGAGCCGGCATCTGGTCTTCAGTGTGTATTTAAGGTAAGCCTCCTCATTTCACATGTTTTTCTATACACAGCACCTTGATAAAAAAGACCCGCCGTGGTCTTGAAACATTGGGATGCACAATATGCTGTAAATTTTGCTTCATTGCTATGCACTAATACAAAGAGTTTCTGAATGAAGTCTAGTGAGTGACGCTTGTTTTTCTTGTATGAGGATAGAGGAATACACCTACTCTTTAATATCTTTTAAAGAGGGCACAGCCGGCAGCTGGGACGTAAAGTGAGTGCCGAATATTATATATAGTTATACAATTGGCCCATGCTATCGGACCTAAAGAATTATGGCACCGTCACATACTGAACTTTATTAATTGCATTTATGAATAAATCGGATTTAACAAATTGTGGATACAGAATACAGGACCAACAATAGGAACTAGCCTCAGTTATATCACTTCTATACCATCATGGAACAACAGACCAGGATTTAACCCTTGAGGACCACTACAGCTAAACGGAAACACAAGCAGCAGCCATTCTATTTAAAGAGGATCTCCTTACCTCACAGGGCAATGTTACATCAGAAGAAGTATATAATCATTTATTGAGAATGATGAAGAAAGAAGTGGACTATTTACTCCATGGAACAGCATTATTTGATTACTACCGCAGCCGCAAAGTCCCAAGAGGATTCTGCATAAAAAACTCACCTACTATCGGTCGACATAATAATGAATTTTGTAAGAAATGGATAGCAATCCTAAATAAATGCAGCAGTGACTTAATATTATTAGTGATTGAAGAAGCCAACAAGGATTTAAATAAATACAAATCACTATTTGCTGCATATACAACTACTAACAAGACACTATTGGATGATGCTACATACAAAACACAATGGGAAAAATTGGAGCTACAAGTAAATACGTACAAAAAAGAATTAATTAATTTAAAAAATCCAAACTTCAAACAGTAATCCAATATAACGAGTATAATAGGGTATACAGGTGGCTAACGGGACCAGGAATAACAACAGAAAGAAATTGGAAAAAGCCAAGGCAAGCATGGAGGGGCAGGAGAACACAGAAGTCACAGAGATCATACGGTTTGTCAAATAGTGATAGTGAATTTGCCATTAACGACTCTGATGATATTAACACCCCTGGTCCTTCCCCTTTAGGGGTTGAAACAAGACAAATGCCAAGAAAACACCCGACCAGAACAGGAGGGCAAACAACCAGGCTCCACAAAACCGCCAATAAACAACAAAAGGAAAATGTGATCTTTAATTTATCTACATTAAATTTAACTTTGAATTAAATCAGTGTTCTAAATAAGGGCCTTCATTTATTCCTACAAATACACATGATACATTTGGTTGGAAAACTGAGGAGTATCGATTGGCAAGATCATTACGTTTAAAGGAATATTCCCAGGGGGCTATTTCCACGGGAGAGACCAATGCCTCATTGAGAAAATATGGGAAATCAAAGTTTGATCCTATATCGCATAATCCTTTCATTAAAGCATTTACAAGATTAATGGGAGATTCAGTTCATAAATTTCATCAAGCACAACCACATATACATAAAAACCTTACCCCACAGGAATAGAAGGCTTTAAAAGACCTATCTGCTTACACAGATATAGTAATAAGACCAGCGGACAAAGGGGGAGCTATTGTGGTACAAGACCGTGAGAGATATATTGCAGAAATAGATAAACAACTAGCGGATCAAAAAAACCTACAAACGGTTATATAGGGACCCTACGTCCTCATATAAGAAAGAATTGGATCTCTTATTAATTACAGCATATATGAAAAACATATATGGCTCTCATTCAACCTAATCCAGTAACTCCCGTATTATATACAGTCCCAAAATTACATAAAGACCAAAATAACCCCCCTGGATGGCCCATAATATCAGCCAATCAATCCTTACTTCAACCAATAGCCCAATTTTTAGACACACTGGTACAACCAACACTAACAACTAGGGAATCCCATTTAAAAGACATTACTATGCTTTTGAACATTTTAAGGGATTTATCAACAGGGCCTCCTCAATCCATCCTGTATACACTAGATGTACAGAGCTTGTACACATCCATCCCCCATAAAGCGGGGCTTGACGCAATGCAGGAATTCCTGGAGGACATACAATTCACTGATCTTGACATTTCTCTCTTTAGCAAATTACTCAAATTTACGTTAACCAAGAATTATTTTATATATAATGGCAATTATTACCTGCAATTGAGCGGTTGCTCAATGGGCTCTAATATATCTCCAGCATTTGCCATAATCTTCATGTTTAAACAAGAACAACAATTTTTCGATAGTTCTAGAGACATCAGTGATAAAATTTTGTTATACAGAAGATTTATAGATGATCTGCTATTAATCTGGACCGGTAGCCAACAGGAACTAATTAACCACATTGATAAGATTAACTTGAGTGATTCTCCAATAAAGTTGACATTTGACTACAGCTTCACAGACATTAATTACTTGGACGTCTGCATAATGATCCAAAATAATCAAATCATAACAAGAGCCTATCAAAAACCTATGAACAGAAATACTATCCTAATCAACAGTAGCTTCCACCCACCGGCTTTAAAAAGGGGATTACCCAAATCCCAAATGATAAGGATAGCCAGAATCACTAGTAATCATGATGAATTAAAACCAGCCCTGGATACAGTAGAAAAAAATTCCTTCAAAGAGGATATGATTATAGATTACTATGCCAATAACAAAAAGAAGTCATATAATTGAAAAGGGACAATCTATTATCACCGAAGCTGAAGCCACTACAGGAACAAACAATTACCGTAATAACAGTATACACACTGGCAACTTCAGTGCTACCAACAGCCAGTAGGGCACTTTGGTCAATCGTGTCGAGTGATACAAAATTACCGTGCTTTAGAAATAAGACCATTAGAACATGTTACAAAAGATCTTTTAGTTAAAACGAATATAACTCTTCCAAAAATAATGACTGATAACAAGGGTTGCTTTAACTGCGTATCATGTACTACATGTAACTATATGAAATCAGGCAGTGCCTTTATTCACCCCATTACTGACAACAAGTACCCAATAAAGTATTAGGCAACATGTTCAACAAAATATGTCATTTACGCGATTACATGTCCCTGTAAACTTATTTATGTGGGCCAAATTAGTAGGACTTTTAAAGAACGTATGGCCCTACACCGGTCCGCAATTACAGCAGCCATAAAGGGTAAAGATAATGACCAAGTGGTCGCTCGCCATTTCAAACAGGCACAGCATACTATAAACAATCTTGTCTATCAAATCATAGATCATATTACGCCCCTACGGGGAGGAGACCGGAACAATTTAGTATCACAAAGAGAATCCCGATAGATATTTAATTTGGACACTCTTGCCCCAAAGGGACTTAATGAAAAGATACATTTTAAAATGTTTTCGTAAAATTTTTCTGTGATACTTGGGGGTCTCTCAACAGTATAGATTCTGGGCGTCTTGACCCCGGGAGACATAACACAATTGGGAATGTTGGGTTATGAGTAATAGCCAATATCCCAGTCAAATTATGTCATATTGGGTAATATAGTTGTTGGTCCTTAATAGGGGGGTCTGATAAGCGATAGTGTACCAGTATAGAAATAGCTCTAAATTTAAATATTGATTTGATACATATAAGTATATTTCCATATAGTGATTATAACTGTTGTACACATGCTTTTTTATACACACCTTTTTAACAAGTTTGGGTATGTTTTCTAACAGGATTTTAACACTTTTTGATTACTGTATAGTATTTTTTTATTTTATTTTTTTCATTTTTTCCACTTATTATATGGCTTGTATTTGTCCAGAGCTGATTCACTCTGACAGCTGGAATGCAGTCCAGGTCCCGGGGCAAGCTTGTTACTGTGTAACTAAGTTACCGGATGATGTCATCTTGCAGCGCCGTTGGCGCACGACATGGAGCTCCTGCCTGCCGCCCGCTGCCAGACGCTGAGCCGGCATCTGGTCTTCAGTGTGTATTTAAGGTAAGCCTCCTCATTGCACATGTTTTTCTATACACAGGACCTTGACAAAAAGACCCGCCGCGGTCTTGAAATGTTGGGATGCACAATATGCTGTACATTTTGCTTCATTGTTATGCACTAATACAAAGAGTTTCTGAACAAAGTCCGGTGAGTGCCGCTTGTTTTTCTTTTATGAGGATACTGTTAGGCGCGGCGGTCTTCGGCCGTGCCCTGACTGAGCCTCTCTCCTTCCCTGTCCCCCGCACGGCGCCTAGCAACGCCAGGACGCCGTGCGCACGATAGCCGCCGGGTCCCTGGCAACGCAGGACGCCGTGCGTGCAGGGCCGCCGGGTGCATAGCAACGGGGACGCCACAGGTGGACCGCGTTCCCCGTTGCTAAGAATAGTTAATTAGGTTGCTCGTGCAGCAGGGCAGCTGCACGGCAACTAGTAATTAGGGTCTGGGGGCTGGTCCTGCTGGCCCTCCTGTTATTGGCCAGCAGGGCCTTTTTATGTGAGCCAGCACACTGCAGCCCCGCCGGTGATAGCTTCTTGTATGCTGTTCCTGCCTTGCAGAACTCTGTTCCTGTCAGCCGTGTTTGGTGGATCTTGCTCCCTGCCCTTTGGTACTTTGGAGGTCCGAAACCGGTCCTGGGAATCCTTCTAGTCCTTGCGAACCTGTTTGTCATCTTGGGTTCTCGCCTGGTTTCGTGAGTAGCGGCTTCTGCCGCGTGTTGCGGCCTATGCCGCTTAGTCTTTACTTTACTGTGAATTGGTGCATTTGCGGAGGTTTCCGCTTTCACTGTCCTCCCCGGAACTCGGCGGTGCCGTGTAGGGGAGTGGACAGTGGTTTCTTTGTAGTTCTTTTTCCTTTGGCGGCGTGCCGCACATACGTTTAGTTTTTAGGTAGTTTATAGCCCCTAGCGTGGTTGTTTCAGTTAGAGGTCCCCTTGTTATTACCCTGTCTCAGTTCACGCCTTGTCTCTCTTTAAGACCTGAGGGGGCATCGGAGTTGGGCAGACCTAATCAGCCCTTCAAACGCGGCTGCCATGAGCCCAAGAAACCATAGTCGTTCAGGCGTGAATTGATAACACGGGTAAGACAATGGAGGTAGGGTGCTAGGGGCTATTTCCTTCCCATTTCCCTATCCCAGCATTCCGTCTTGGTGCTCAGGACTCACTACATAAGATCTCCCCTGTCCTGAGCATCAGGATCGTAACATTATCACCGGCCCACATTAAAAAAAAAGGGGGTTTAATTTTTTCCGTTGTATTGGTGGGCCTAGAAATTCGGCCTCATGAATCCGGCAGGTTTAGGGCCAAACCCCAGTCAGCTTTTGGTTAACCAAATACAGGAATTAACTCAGATGGTTCAGGACCTTACTCTTCGGGTGAGATCGCAGGAAGATCTTTTGCGAGCCTCCCCGAGTATGGTTCCAGAACCAAAGATGCATTTACCTGACCGTTTTTCGGGTAACCGAAAGGATTTTTTTAATTTTAAGGAAGCTTGTAAGCTTTATTTTCGTTTAAGGCCCCGTTCCTCTGGTACTGAGTCTCAGCGGGTCGGGATTGTGATGTCTCTACTTCAGGGTGATCCACAGACCTGGGCGTTTGGGCTAAGAGCGGATGATGCTGCTTTGTTATCAGTAGACGCCTTTTTTAAATCCTTAGGCCTCTTATATGACGACCCAGATAGAGAAGCATCAGCTGAGAGTCACCTGCGTGCCCTTAAGCAAGGCAAAAATCCAGCAGAGGTGTATTGTACCGAATTTCGCCGTTGGTCGAACGACTGTGGCTGGAATGACCCGGCCCTGCGCAGTCAGTTTCGCCTCGGACTGTCGGAAGTGATTAAAGACAGTCTCCTTCAGTACCCCGCTCCTGAGACTCTAGACAAACTCATGGAGCTCACTATTAAAATTGATCATCGTCTCCGAGAGCGGAGGGCTGAAAGAGGAACAACTTTTAGACCTAATCCATGTGTATATACTTTTCCTGAGGACGTCGAGGAGCCCATGCAAATGGGTCTCTCCCGGCTGTCCCCAGAGGAAAGAACCAGAAGGTTAAGTTCTGGTCTTTGTTTGTATTGTGGTGGTAAGGGACATATCGCACGTAACTGCCCGAACAAGCCGGGAAACGCTCTGACCAAGTGAATTGTGAGGGGGTTCACTTGGGTCTGCAGTTAATCTCCTCTAATAATTCTCTATTAGTTCCGGTAAAGATTTCCTTTGGCAGCCTCAGTTCGTTGGTGTCGGCCTTCGTCGACAGTGGAGCTGCAGGAAATTTTATGGATTTAGCTTGGGCTAAGGCTTTAGGCGTTCCACTGATACCCTTAGATAGATGTATCACCATGCACGGCTTGGTTGGGGGTCCGCTTTCCAATGGGGTAATTACTCACCGCACACCTCCAGTATTGCTGACAGTGGGGGCCCTACATTCAGAAGAAATAGAATTTTACCTTACACATTGTCCGGCAGTTCCAGTAGTTTTGGGTCACCCCTGGCTTGCCTTTCATAATCCCACCATAGATTGGCGGTCTGGGGAGATTTCCCAATGGGGTCCTTTTTGTGTTAAGGAGTGTATTTCCCATCCTGTCCGGGTTGCGGCAGTTACCCCAGAACTTATTCCTCTGGAATATCAGGATTTTGCTGATGTGTTCTCCAAGGGTAATGCGGACGTTCTGCCTCCCCATCGGTCCTATGACTGCGCTATAGATTTAGTTCCCGGGGCCACTTTACCTAAGGGAAGATTATATGCCCTCTCCGGGCCAGAAACCACGGCTATGGATAATTATATCCAGGAAAGCCTGAAAAAAGGCTTCATTAGGCCTTCGAAATCTCCTTTGAGTGCAGGATTCTTTTTTGTTGAGAAAAAAGATGGGTCGCTCAGACCATGTATTGATTTTTGGGCTCTGAATAAAATTTCTGTTAAAAACACCTACCCTTTGCCTTTGATTTCAGTACTTTTTGATCAGTTACGCTCTGCCGTTATCTTCTCAAAAATCGATCTTAGAGGAGCTTACAATCTCATCCGAATAAGATCTGGGGATGAGTGGAAGACGGCTTTCAGCACACAGTCGGGTCATTATGAATACCTGGTGATGCCCTTTGGGCTGTCAAATGCTCCTGCGGTATTTCAAGACCTCATCAATGATGTTCTTCGTGACTTTCTTGGAAAGTTTGTTGTCGTTTATTTAGACGACATTTTGATTTATTCTGAGTCTATGGAACAACATATTACCCATGTGCGTCTGGTTCTTCAAAAACTACGGGAGATTAATTTATACGCAAAACTAGAGAAATTTGATTTTCACGTCACGGAAGTGTCCTTCTTGGGGTATATTATTTATCCCCAGGGATTTTTCATGGAACCGAAAAAACTCCAGGCCATCCTTAATTGGGCGCAACCCACAAATTTAAAAGCAATTCAGCGCTTTTTAGGGTTTGCAAACTATTATAGGCAGTTCATTCATACCTTTTCTGATTTGGTCGCTCCTATAGTAGCATTGACTAAAAAAGGAGCGGATCCTTCCAATTGGTCGCCTGCAGCCGAGTCTGCCTTTTCGGGCCTTAAAGCAGGCCTTTGTCTCGGCTCCTGTTCTCAGGCACCCTAACCCGGAGCTCCCCTTTATAGTCGAGGTAGATGCCTCAGAGATTGGAGTGGGGGCTATCCTATCTCAGGAAGATCCGGAGTCTCAGGAATTACACCCTTGTGCCTTCATGTCCAGGAAATTCTCCTCCGCAGAATCCAACTATGACGTTGGTAATCGAGAATTGCTGGCAGTTAAATGGGCTTTCGAGGAGTGGAGGCATTGGCTGGAGGGAGCTAGGCATACTATTACAGTATTTATTGACCATAAGAACCTGCAGTATATTGAGTCAGCTAAACGGCTTAATGCTCGGCAGGCACGTTGGGCATTGTTTTTTACTCGTTTCAGGTTTATTATCACCTTCAGGCCCGGTTCCAAAAATACTAAAGCTGATGCCCTGTCACGTTGTTTTCTTCTGGTTCACAATAACCATCCTGCTACTACCCCCATAGTTCCATCATCTGTCATCCGGGCAGGCCTCACACAGGATTTATTTACTCAGTTAGTCCAGCTTCAACAGCAGGCTCCTAAACTGACTCCTGCTGATCGTCTCTTTGTCCCTGAATTTCTGAGAGGCACTGTTTTAGCTGAGTTTCATGACAACAAAGTCTCTGGTCATCCAGGTATCACTAAGACCTTGGAGTTAGTCTCTCGCTCGGTGTGGTGGCCTAGTCTTTCTTAAGATGTAAGGGAATTTGTCCATTCCTGTCAGGTTTGTGCACGGCATAAGGTTCCTCATTCATTGCCGAACGGGCAACTCGTACCTTTAGCCGTTCCTCTCAGGCCATGGTCACATATATCCATGGATTTCGTGGTGGACCTTCCTCTTTCAGCCGGATTTCGAGTCATTTGGGTGGTAGTAGATCGTTTTAGTAAGATGGCTCATTTCATTGCTCTTCCCCGATTACCCTCTGCTCAAGGGTTGGCAGTCTTGTTTCTCCGTCATGTGTTCAGGCTCCATGGGTTGCCCAGGGATATTGTCTCTGATCGGGGTCCGCAATTCATTGCTCGTTTCTGGAAACGTTTTTGTGCCTCATTAAATATGAAACTCTCTTTAACATCTGGGTACCATCCACAATCTAACGGACAAACCGAACGAGTTAACCAGTCATTAAAACAGTATTTACGGTTGTATTCGGCCAAACTCCAGAATGATTGGTCTGAATTTCTTCCGTTAGCCGAATTTGCTTATAATAACTCTTGTCATTCTTCCACCAAGGAGTCCCCATTCTTTTCAGTCTTTGGCTTTCATCCTAGAGCCAACTCTTTTTTTCCTCATTCTCCAGTCTCCTCGTTGACCTTAACCTCCCATCTTAGAACAATTTGGAGAAAGGTGCACCTTGCCTTGAGAAAAGCTGCCTTCCGAGAAAAGAAATTTTCTGATAGGCTCCGACGTCCTTGCACTTTTAAGGTGGGAGATAAGGTATGGTTGTCAACTCGCAACATCAAGCTCCGACAACCTTTGGCTAGATTGGGACCCAAATTTATTGGACCATTCCTTATCATTAAGAAGGTCAACCCAGTTGCTTTTCGGCTACGCTTGCCGAGATCTCTCAAAATTGGCAATACTTTTCACTGTTCTCTTTTGAAACAGTATTTTTCTTCCAGGAGATTTCCTCGGAGGACTTCCCAGGGTAGATCTCCGGTGGATGTTCAGGGGCAACAAGAGTTCTTGGTGGAGAAGGTTTTAGATTCTAAGCTTTCTCGGGGTCGGCTCTATTTTTTGGTCCACTGGAAAGGTTATGGCCCTGAAGAAAGATCTTGGGTGTTGGATAAAGATTTACATGCTCCCAAGCTGAAGAGGATTTTCTTTCAGGAGTTTCCTCAGAAACCTGGCTCTAGGGGTTCTTTAACCCCTCCTCAAGGGGGGGTACTGTTAGGCGCGGCGGTCTTCGGCCGTGCCGTGACTGAGCAGCGGTCACGGCCGCCGCGCCTCTCTCCTTCCCTGTCCCCCGCACGGCGCCTAGCAACGCCAGGACACCGTGCGCACGATAGCCGCCGGGTCCCTGGCAACGCAGGACGCCGTGCGTGCAGGGCCGCCGGGTGCATAGCAACGGGGACGCCACAGGTGGACCGCGTTCCCCGTTGCTAAGAATAGTTAATTAGGTTGCTCGTGCAGCAGGGCAGCTGCACGGCAACTAGTAATTAGGGTCTGGGGGCTGGTCCTGCTGGCCCTCCTGTTATTGGCCAGCAGGGCCTTTTTATGTGAGCCAGCACACTGCAGCCCCGCCGGTGATAGCTTCTTGTATGCTGTTCCTGCCTTGCAGAACTCTGTTCCTGTCAGCCGTGTTTGGTGGATCTTGCTCCCTGCCCTTTGGTACTTTGGAGGTCCGAAACCGGTCCTGGGAATCCTTCTAGTCCTTGCGAACCTGTTTGTCATCTTGGGTTCTCGCCCGGTTTCGTGAGTAGCGGCTTCTGCCGCGTGTTGCGGCCTATGCCGCTTAGTGTTTACTTTACTGTGAATTGGTGCATTTGCGGAGGTTTCCGCTTTCACTGTCCTCCCCGGAACTCGGCGGTGCCGTGTAGGGGAGTGGACAGTGGTTTCTTTGTAGTTATTTTTCCTTTGGCGGCGTGCCGCACATACGTTTAGTTTTTAGGTAGTTTATAGCCCCTAGCGTGGTTGTTTCAGTTAGAGGTCCCCTTGTTATTACCCTGTCTCAGTTCACGCCTTGTCTCTCTTTAAGACCTGAGGGGGTATCGGAGTTGGGCAGACCTAATCCGCCCTTCAAACGCGGCTGCCATGGGCCCAAGAAACCATAGTCGTTCAGGCGTGAATTGATAACACGGGTAAGACAACGGAGGTAGGGTGCTAGGGGCTATTTCCTTCCCATTCCCTATCCCAGCATTCCGTCTTGGTGCTCAGGACTCACTACATAAGATCTCCCCTGTCCTGAGCATCAGGATCGTAACAGATACAGGAATACACCTACTCTATAATATCTTCTAAAGAGGGCACCGCCGGTAGCTGTGGAGAGGCTTGAGTAGTCATACAGCCCAAGTCAGGACTACTGTCAGAGTCCAGTGTGTCTGGAGACAAGGAAGCTGGGTTCTTATCTACAGGAAGTAGGGAGAACCATAAAACTGTAAAGACTTTGAATGCATTTGTGAAGTTGTAGTAGCCAGCCAAGCCAGGCTAAAGCCTGTGATATCCCTTTAGTTAGGAAGCTGGAACCTGTGAGAGACAGGACTAAGACTTTTGTTTTAGACAGTTTGTGTTGCAGACTAGCTGCCCATATAGAGAGGGGCCAAGTAGTGAGATAGTGCTTTTAATCGAGCTAATTACCCCATGTCACCACAATTGGTAGAGAAGTGACTTGCAGGAGGTCTATAAAGAAAGTGGATTACAGCTGCTCAAAGAAATATGGATGCTTACTGCAGGGCATAACTGGAGTTACCTAGAAAGCCAAAGGATCTGGTGAGTGGAGAAAAACCAAAAAGCCTGTTGAAGTATTGTCTGCATATCTGCAAAAAACATGATGCAAAGTTATGCAATATGCAACTGTATGGAAATTGCCAGTTATGAGGTATATATTGTGCCTGTGAAGAGAAATGTGTGAAATCACAAAGACTAAAGACTTTCTGCTAGCAATAAAAAATTTTTTTGTGAATTTGTTGCAGCAGAGAAAGGGTTAAAGGAAAAGTGTGTTCTATATTGCTGACGTTTCACACTTATGATACATATGTCTAGTTAGTGCATGGTGTGTCTAATCAAGTACTGCGTGGACATTTTGTTTGCAAAGAGGAAGTTAAAGAGAAAGTTCTGTGGTATATTCTGGTTATTAATATGCCACATGAAGTAAGTTATTGTCCTGAAAATACATTTGTATGTACTGTGTGCAGATAAAATTGGGAAATAATGAAAAAAAAAAAATGCTAATAGAAAAGGCAGGTTGCCTGCTGCAAGTGTTCACTGTCAAGTTAGAGAGCCACAAAACCTGGAGTGCAATATACAGTCTAGAAGTGAAAGAAATATGGTGACCGAAAATTACATAAAGTTAAATAACCTTTTATTGGATGATACACTGCTCAAAAAAATAAAGGGAACACTTAAACAACACAATGTAACTCCAAGTCAATCACACTTCTGTGAAATCAAACTGTCCACTTAGGAAGCAACACTGATTGACAATCAATTTCACATGCTGTTGTGCCAATGGAATAGACAACAGGTGGAAATTATAGGCAATTAGCTAGACACCCCCAATAAAGGAGTTGTTTGCAGGTGGTGACCACAGACCACTTCTCAGCTCCTATGCTTTCTGGCTGATGTTTTGGTCACTTTTGAATGCTGGCGGTGCTTTCACTCTAGTGGTAGCATGAGACGGAGTCTACAACCCACACAAGTGGCTCAGGTAGTGCAGCTCATCCAGGATGGCACATCAATGCGAGCTGTGGTAAGAAGGTTTGCTGTGTCTGTCAGCGTAGTGTCCAGAGCATGGAGGTGCTACCAGGAGACAGGCCAGTACATCAGGAGACGTGGAGGAGGCCGTAGGAGGGCAACAACCCAGCAGCAGGACCGCTACCTCCACCTTTGTGCAAGGAGGAACAGGAGGAGCACTGCCAGAGCCCTGCAAAATGACCTCCAGCAAGCCACAAATGTACATGTGTCTACTCAAACGATCAGAAACAGATTCCATGAGGGTGGTATGAGGGCCCGACGTCCACAGGTGGGGGTTGTGCTTACAGCCCAACACCGTGCAGGACGTTTGGCATTTGCCAGAGAACACCAAGATTGGCAAATTCGTCACTGGCACCCTGTGCTCTTCACAGATGAAAGCAGGTTCTCACTGAGCACATGTAACAGACGTGACAGAGTCTGGAGACGCCAAGGAGAATGTTCTGCTGCCTGCAACATTCTCCAGCATGACTAGTTTGGCAGTGGGTCAGTAATGGTGTGGGGTGGCATTTCTTTGGGGGGCCGCACAGCCCTCCATGTGCTCGCCAGAGGTAGTCTGACTGCCATTAGGTACCGAGATGAGATCCTCAGACCCCTTGTGAGACCATATGCTGGTGCGGTTGGCCCTGGGTTCCTCCTAATGCAAGACAATGCTAGACCTCATGTGGCTGGAGTGTGTCAGCAGTTCCTGCAAGACGAAGGCATTGATGCTATGGACTGGCCCGCCCGTTCCCCAGACCTGAATCCAATTGCGCACATCTTGGACATCATGTCTCGCTCCATCCACCAACGCCACGTTGCACCACAGACTGTCCAGGAGTTGGCGGATGCTTTAGTCCAGGTCTGGGAGGAGATCCCTCAGGAGACCATCCGCCACCTCATCGGGAACATGCCCAGGCATTGTAGGGAGGTCATACAGGCACGTGGAGGCCACACACACTACTGAGCCTCATTTTGACTTGTTTTAAGCACATTACATCAAAGTTGGATCAGCCTGTAGTGTGTTTTTCCACTTTCATTTTGAGTGTGACTCCAAATCCAGACCTCCATGGGTTAATAAATTTGATTTACATTGATAATTTTTGTGTGATTTTGTTGTCAGCACATTCAACTATGTAAAGAACAAAGGGGCAGATGTATTAACCTGGAGAAGGCATAAGGAAGTGATAAACCAGTGATATGTGCAAGGTGATAAAGGCACCAGCCAATCAGATCCTAACTGTTAATTTACATATTGGAGCTGATTGGCTGGTGCCTTTATCACCTTGCACATATCACTGGTTTATCACTTCCTTATGCCTTCTCCAGGTTAATACATCTGCCCCAAAGTATTTAATAAGAATATTTAATTCATTCAAACCTAGGATGTGTTATATTAGTGTTCCCTTTATTTTTTTGTGCAGTGTATTTACAGAGCGATAATAAAGAAGAGACATTTAAGTTGATAAAGCAAAAACTGATGGTGGGTGGGGTCAATGTAAGGTGCCAAATTTGAGTATATGAATAGTTATGCATGAAGACTATATGAATACAGTTATGCATGAAAGACTCATATTATTATGCGCAAAAGGAAAAGTCATCCGCAGAGAGATTTGTACATAAGCATGTTAAAGAAAAGTTGCACAGTGAGTTGATCTCTTTAAAAATGTCCCTTAACCACTTGCTTGGCATGGTTGCATCATATGCAACCACACCAGCAGGTGCCTTATCTGATCTGGACACACAGGATGCAACCAGTCAGATACACAGTGTGTGCAGTGGCAGGGAAGAGAAACATCCCTCAGCTACTGCCTCCTTGCACCCTCCTCCAGTATTTTCCATGCTGCCGAACACTGCTGATTGGACAGCATGGCAGAACCCCCCCACCCAGCGGCTGCAGACAATAGCAGCCATTGGGGAAGTGTAAATTAAACCCTGCTTACCACCATCACCACCACCACCACCACCACCACCACCACCACCACCACAGTGGTTACTTGGGGGCTGCATGACTGTTAAAATTCCCCAGACAATTTCTGAGCCTTATTTTTGGAAGAAAAAAATGTCAGTTAATTGGTCAAATAAGAGCACACAAAAAAAAGAGAATTTGAAATTAAAACGATTACAGAGACAGGCCTCAAATTGTAAGATGTGTCTGAATGCCTTGAGAAAGATTATGAATTCACATGTATTACAAAGAGTACAAATGGCCTACTTGCAAAGAATAAGGTTTTGGAGCAAGACTGGATCTTCAGCAAGAAGTGGAAGAATTAAAATAATGTGTAAAGGGAGTAATGCATAGCACACACAATTAAAAATGGTGGCTTTAGCTCTAGTGTTTAAGGGACACTAATTGGTCCACACAAGCAAAATTTGGTCCACACAAGCAAAACTGGAAGATTGTGAATTAAAGAGACATTCTCTGTCTGAAAAGCTTTGTGGAGTAAAAGAGAAATATCTCCAGATGCTGAAGGTTCATGCTCAGTGGGATGAAGACCATAAGGAAACATACATGAATCTTGTCTGTCTTGAACCAATTAATAAGAGAAAGATACAGGCACTCCAATTTGTCTTGGCTGCACCTAGAGCAATTTCATAGTAGATGGCTGAAAGAAATGTATGTGTGGCAGAACGTCTGCATAAAGCAGCAGAACAAAGCAAAGCTATGGAGAGAGAACTTAACCATGCACATGGCATGGTTGTAAAATTGCAAGGAGACAATAAAAACCTTGAGAAATGTCTGTTAAGTATCCAGAGCCAGTCACATAATCTCCAAATGGAAATGAATGCCAGAGAAGTGGAGCTGTAGCGTAAATAAAATAAGACTGTACAGAAATAGCTGTACAAAAGTTGACTTGCTGAATTTGAAGATACGGAGAGCAGCCTTCTGCAGTCTTAGAACACTTTGGAAAGAGCCATGTGAAAATTACCCAGCTGGAAGAGCAGTTGTCTGCAACTTAGAAAAATTCCATGTGGTAGTGGGAAAAGTAGAAGAAGAAAAGAGTTGGATGTAACTCTGAATTGGTGTCTGATGTCTTCACTGATCCTAGGCTGGTGTGAAGAGTGATATGCTACCGATGCAAGTGTCTTGGGTAATGAGCAGCAAACAAACAGTGAATTTCTTGAACAAAGTAAGATGTTCCAGAAGGATGATGTCTACCAGCAACGGTTTAACAATGAAGATGTCCTCACTGGGTGTCACTGGGTGACATCTCCTCAATGGAGATGTCCTCACAGTGTGCAAGAAGGGACTGATTTTTCAACACAGGGAAACTCCTTGTAGGATTGTGCTGCAGAAGTGGGTGAGGTACCTTGCAATGACATTCAGCTTCCAGTTACAGCTGAAGAAGTTAAGTCTTCCCAAGGGTTACAGTTCCAGAAAACAAAGCTGTGTCTAAAGCTGGTGACAAAGAACTGACAAATACAGATGGTGATCTTATGACCTGTGAGGCAAAGGTACAGGATGTATAGAAGTCTACAGAGATATTGATGGATGTGACTGTTGTCGCTATGTGAGCAGAGTGATGTGAATGTGACCAGGTCACACAAATTTGCAGTGGAAAGCAGAACCTTACAGAAAATTAATATTGACAATATGGAGAAGAGTACAGAATATGAGAGTGGTAGTATCAGTGTGTACTAAAGCCAAGGTCTGAAGATTGAGATGCTGGTGGCACTCAGGATAATAGTAACTCTTTGAAAGAAGATGAGTTACCTGTGAAGAATTCCAATAGCCAATACAGTGCTTTAAGGCTGAATATTATAGATGTTTCAAGCAGAAGTTGGCTAATGGGTGTGCCTTTAAGAGGTTTAAGCAAGAGAAACCTTTGGGGGTCATTGAGATCTGATCACTGAGCTGCTAATTTTGCTGTCCTGCGTTCAGATAGTAGCCACCTCCAGAGGGAGTGTATATTCACCGTGCAAGTGTATGCTGAGCTGATAAAATCAATTTTGAGCAGTCTCTGCACAGCCCAGGACTTAGGGGGTCATTCCAACCTGATCGCACGCTGACGTTTTTCGCAGCACAGTGATCAGGTCACTACCGCGCATGCATATGCACTGCAATGCGCAGGCGCTTCATATGGGTACAAAGCGGATCGTTACTTGGCGATGAATTTAATGAACAATCCATTCGCACAGCCGATCGCAAGGAGATTGACAGGAAGAAGGCATTTATGGGTGTCAACTGACCATTTTCTGGGAGTGGTTGGAAAAATGCAGGCATACCCAAACGTTTGCAGGGCGGGTGTCTGACGTCAATTCGGGGACTGGACAGGCTGAAGTTATCGTAAGGGCTGAGTAAGTTTTGAGCTACTCAGAAAATGCACAAACTATTTTTGTACCGCACGGCTGCACATGCGATCGAACCCTTACACAGCAAATATACACTCCCCAGTGCCGGAGACTATGCGTTTGCATGGCTACAAAAAGTAGCTAGCGAGCGATCAACTCGGAATGACCCCCTAATTCCTACAGTGCAATCACATCAGGCTGATTGGGACCAGAGCTGACGTCAGACACACTCCCTGAAAATGCTTGGGAACGCCTGCATTTTTTCTGGACACTCCCACTAAACGGTCAGTTACCACCCACAAGCGGGCTCATCTTGTCAATCACCTTGCGAACGTCTGTGCGATCGGATTTTTCGCACCATCCTGTTGCTGACCAGCGATGCCCTTTGTTGTTGTCCGATGCGCGTGCGCATTGTGGTGCATACGCATGCGCAGTTAGTACCTGATCGCCCGCTGTGCAAAAACGCACAGCAATGATCAGATCTGAATGACCCCCCTTATTCTGTTAAGAAGAAAGAAAAAGCTGTTCTTTGTCTGAACTAGAAGATTCTGAGGAAAAGAGCTTGCTGGCTTTTGATGAAGTTGACAAGAATGAATATGTAGTATGGTACTTTGGGAAAAGGTAATTCAATTTTTTAAAGCCTGACATACTATCGAAGAATGAATCTCAAGTGTTTCATGTAGAAAGCAAGGAGTTTAAGTGGTACCATAAAGTAAGAAAAAGAAAAGAAAAAGAGAGGCAGGTACAGTGATTACAAGAACCTGAATGATCTTGGATGCGGTGGATAGCCCCCATGAGGAGAGTGAAGAGGGACTTCACCATGAGAATGCCTCTTCCATGTCACTCAACCCAGGGGTTTCGAGCTGGGAGGTAAATATGTGACAGTATCACCAAAGATGGTATTAATGAACAGGTTAATCAGTGTGTGGCTGGAGAATTCCACACACAAGGAACAAAAAAGAGGTGTGTCCACCTAGCGGCTTCCCTTTGCACAGAGCCCAGGGGAGGCTGGAGCAGATAGTTCAGGTCAGGACTACCGTCAGACTTCACTGTGTCTGGAAGCTAGGAAGATGGTTTCTTATGTACAGGAGGTAGGGAGAAGCCTAAAACTCTAAAGACTGTGAGATTGTATTTGTGATGCTGAGGCGTCTATCTCCTACAGACGCCTCCTGCTGCATATGAATTTTAATTACACAGACTTGCACAGCCACTTCCGTGTGGCTGTGTAATTCCTTACAAACATGAATTGGGCCCAGTATTCCGTTTTCCACCATTATTTATGCAGTCTGGTGGAGGGGAGGGAGAAGAGATAGCGTTGCCACTATTGCTTATGTTGAAATCCATCATAAACAACTGAAATCCTTTGTTGTGGATAATTTATTGAGTAAGTTTATTAGTTACAGGAAGCAGTCATGCATCTATTATTTGAATGTGAAAATCTTCGTGCAATTGCAATTCACTGTTCATTTTTCAGACCTGCACACTAGAAAACTGTGTGAATGAAGCTCCTTCCTCAGCCTGAGTCTACTTGAGTTTCCTTAATTTGTTTTACATCTAACTCCAAAATGCTTTGTCTGTTTATTTATTTTTGTATTATTACTTGCATCTGTAGGGTTACTGCCTTTGCTCAGCAAGGAGAGTGACATCCATTTCTATCAATTTCAAGACCTACTGTGAATGGCATTTGTGCCTTGTCATGCCTTCATAGACAATTTTAGGTGGGGGCGCAGGTGATACTGTACCTCGGGCCCCCCTCTGTCAGGGGAGCCCCCGGTTGGAGCACACTGACATCATTAGCTCTCCCTCTTGTGCAGCAGCAGATCCAGGCAGCCAGAATGTTAGCAGGACAGTATGCAGTGCAGTCACAGTATTAGGTTTCATAAGCTACCAATGGAGCTTCCTTACTAGAGAATAGATAGGAGGGCGGTTGGTCATGGTGGGAGGTATGCACAATCTAATATACACTCCCCATTCCCCCAGGGCCCCCCTGAAAGAATCGCCCTGAGCCTCCCCAAGGCTTAATACGGCCCTGCATGTCTGGGTCTAAGGATATTTACATGGTTTATCTCTTCCCATTTGCTTTAGTCAGTTTGGCATACTTTGCAGTTTCATGATCTCTTGACTCAAAACCTACTAAGGTTTGTACAAATGAGTTAAGAGCTTATTGCTTAAGCTCTTGAGTGGGTACTGGTAACACCCCAGCTTCTGGTTGGAAGGACTTCCTTTTTGCCATTTGTTTTAGTTATAGTACAATGGTATAGAACAGATTTTGGGCAGGTCCAGCAAAAGCCTTTAACATATGTCATGACTGTAGTTTTGTGAACCCGGCGTGTATGTGAGGTCCGTGCAGGTAACTGGAGGACTGTGTGTATATTGGCTGGTCTGTGGGAATCAGTTAGATGAAGAGTTCAAGGAAGACTTTGGATGATGAAGTAGGTACAAAGAGTAAGATTTAATGAAGTAATGATAATTAACAGGCTGAGACTGAACTGAAGAATGGAGTTAATAATTATAAAACGATGCTGTAGCACTCTGTATGAAGAACAATGACTGTGGCTGTGACTTTAAGACGAGGCTGAAGAAGAACTGAAGACTGTGGCTGTGACTTTTAGATGAGGCTGAGGAATATTGTGACTGTGTCTTTAAGACAAGACTGAAGAATACTGTGACTGTGTCTTTAAGACGAGACTAAAGAATACTGGAACTGTGTCTGTAAGACGAGACAGAAGAATACTGTAGCTGTGTCTTTAAGACGAGACTAAAGAATACTGGAACTGTGTCTGTAACACGAGACAGAAGAATACTGTGGCTGTGTACCGGATATAACTGGTAATGCAACTGTAATACGGGCTGGGTACTGGATATAACTGTAATCCGGGATGGGACGTAAAAGAGCAGAGGTTAACAGGAAACTAAGGTAATTAATATTACCTCTTAGGGAGCTCAGGTATACCCCTTTTACACTCGCAGTGAAAAGTCATTCCCGGGAATGTGTCCCGGTATATTTGCTGGGACACATTCCCGGGAATGACCCTTTCACATTAGCGGGCTGACCCGGCACATTGCCGGGTTGGTGACGTCACCGCTGACTCTAGCGGAGGCGATGCTTGGAGATAATCTTCTCCAAGCACCGCCTCCTCCTATGCAGAGAACGGGTGCCAGGTCGCCTTGACTCGGTATACCAGTTTACACTGCACAGCTTCCCGGGACGGTCCTGGATTCAACCCAGGTCGGTCCTGGATTCAACCCAGGTCGAGACCTGGGTTGAGATCCCGGAATGCCCCTCCCGGGAAATTGTCCCTGTACCCATTCACACTCACAAAAATCCCGGGATGATGCGCGTTCACGTGCAATATCCAGGGATTTTTCTGCGAGTGTAAAAGGGGTACTACTGAGCTGTGTGACTCAAGGAACTGGCAGCTTCTGTAACACAGGTCTCTCTACTTATACCTCTTGGTCCTTGGTGATTGGAGTCAGGTGATTCAGGGAGTCTCAGGCTGGCATAGGATTGGATAGCTCATGGTCAGGTGATCAGACTCTGTCATGTCAGTACTCTGGGTCAGGCTCTGATGTGGAGTGAGGCCTAGTAGGCCGAAAACACACTGAAGCCTGAACTTCTACAAATGAACAGAGGATGCTGACTTTTAGGCCTAAACTCCAGATTGCTGAACACAGTGAAGAATCAAATGCTGCTCACAGCTGATTACTGATTACTCAGAGGAATTCCTACTAAGAGGAATTCCTACTCAGGTGGCTTAATCACGAAAGCAACACAGATTTGCAGTCTTAATGCTGAGCTAAAGCAAATGCAGGTTACAGGATTTGCTGAGGTAAGCCACAGAATATGAGAAATACAGTCAGGTTCATGACACTATGGCTGCATGTTGACATTTCCAAAACATCAGAAGGCATGTGTTTTCTCATTCCCATGGTGGCTCCACCAACCATGAGTATGTGCCATTTTCAGCATGTAGGGATATGTGGGTCTATTCATGAAAATGTGCTGTACAGAATTGTTACTTATCACTATAGATTGCATCAGTTGCAATCTATAGCTTAGGTAAGTAGCAATTCTTATACCTTCACCTCTTTTGCCAAACGATGTGGTATAACTAGATGCAGCGGTGCCTGGTCTACGCATGAACCATTTTGATTGACAGCGGCGTTTATGGAGGACAGGAGGAAGGTGGGAGCCAGCAGCGTGCCTTCAGGAGAGAGGTGACCCAGAGCCAGGGTGGGGGCAGAGTGAGCTGGACATGGATCGGAAGTTGAGGGCATTCAGAATTCTGAAGTGACCCAGCAAATGCCGGCCAGGTTACCTCCATCAGTGTCCCAGAATCATAGGGAGTAGGGGACGGGGTAAGCAGAACTTTTTCTCTGCCTTCTTCTCCCTGGTCTCCTTTGATTAGCCAAAGTAATAGAAGGGGGGGGGGGGGCACAGGGAAGGCAGGGAGACAGTAGTCTCTGCAGCTTTTCTCCCACCAGGAACCCTCTTATGCCATCCAAAGATGGCGAAGTTTGTTTGCAAACCCAAATGGAAAGTGGAGCTTTCTATTCTTACATGAATCACACTCACCATGCTAAAGTATAGTGATGTGATTCAACCACGGAATGGGGGTACCCTTGAGAAGTAATGAACTTTCCACGGTAACTCGCTCTGTGAATAGCCCAAAACAGAGAAAAGCCCTGTTTTCTGCAGAACAGGACTTTTCTCTGCTTTATGAATAGACCTCATGGACAGTTATAGTAGGGTTAAACGTTTATCTAGCTTCTTTCCCTGGAGTGCAGCTACCCAGCATTATATATTACACTGGGGAACAGTCAATCTTTTGCCACGAATTTTAAGAGTCAATTTTGATAAATTTAGTGCTCCTGATCATGAATTATTTATTTATTATTTATTTATTACCAGTTATTTATATAGTGCACACATATTCCGCAGCGCTTTATAGAGAATACTTGGCCATTCACATCAGTCCCTGCCCCAGTGGAGCTTACAATCCATATTCCCTACCACATGTGTACACACACACACACACACACACACACACACACACACACACACACACACACACACACACACACACACACACACACACACACACACACACACACACACACACACACACACATTCACACTAGGGTTAATTTTTGTAGGGAGCCAATTAACCTACCAGTATATTTTTGGATTGTGGGAGGAAACGGGAGGAAACCCACACAAGCACGGGGAGAATATACAAACTTCACACAGTTAGAGCCATGGGGGTAATCAAACCCATGACCTCAGTGCTGTGAGGCAGTAATGCTAACTATTACATCATCCGTACTGCCCTAAATATATGCTATGCTTATTTTTCAATAGGCTCTAGATTTTGAGATATGCATATGTCTTTAATATTTCGGAAAAATGAAATGAAACAATGTTAAAAATAAAGATTTTTTTTTATTTTGATTATAAGCGCCTTGAGCCCTATTGGAGAAAGAGCGCTATATAAATAAAATTATTATTATTATTCATTGTTATTATTATTATTATTAAATTTTATTTGTAAAATGTTATAAAAAGACACAGGATAATTACATACAGTAATCGGCCATCATGTGATGATCCCACCTACCTTGATATCCAGTGGCGTAACTAGAAATTTTTCTCCCCCAAGCCAAAAAATTATTCGGCGCCCCCCCCATAACCCCCATAATTGGCACTAGTAAAGGGACAAATATGCGCGTGCGTACGGCGCGCGCCGCCAAAAAGGGGGTGTGGCTTCATTGAAATGGGCGTGGCTTCGCGTAAAGGGGCGTGACATTGCAGGAAAAGACTACCTTATACCCCAGTTTTGCAACCTGCACGCCCAGACGTTAGCCACCACAGGAATGAAAAATAATCCTGATTCATGCCCCTTACATTATTTGTCATTTTTCCTCCTTATAGTAATGCCCAGTATACATTATTCCACATACTGCAATGGCCTTAGCCATTATGCCACACACAACAATGCACATGACACAATATGCACACACTGTAATGCCCCCGACACATTATGCCACACACCGTAATGCCTGTGACACATTATGACAGGAATCGCAATGCCCGTTATACATTATGCTACACACCGTATCTGTGACACAGTATGACACATACCGCAATGCCCGTTATACATTATACCACACCGCAATGACCCCGAGACATTATACCACATTCCACAATGCCCGTGATATAGTATACAACACACCGTAATGCCTGACACATTATGACACACACCGCAATGTCCGTGATACATTATGCCACACACCGTAATGCCCATTACACATTAAGTTCTACAGTAAGGCTTCTAATTACTTTTAAATTACCTGCTCGTTGCCAGGGGTTTCATGCTCTTGGTTCCATGCACGGTGCCAGGGGTTTTCATGCTCAGGGTGTCATGCTCGTTGCCAGGGGTTTCATGCACTGGGTGTCATGCTCGTTGCCAGGGGTTTCATGCACTGGGTGTCATGCTCGTTGCCAGGGGTTTCATGCACTGGGTGTCATGCTCGTTGCTAGGGGGTAGTGCTTGTTGCTAGGGCCGTGCTCCCAGTGCCACATATGCCCCCAGTGCCAGATATTCCCCCACAGTGCCAGGTATATGCCCCCAGTGCCAGATATTCCTCCACAGTGCCACATATGCCCCCTCAGTGCCTGCTCCCCCCAGTGCCAGATATTCCCCCACAGTGCCAGGTATATGCCCCCAGTGCCAGATATTCCCCCACAGTGCCAGGTATATGCCCCCAGTGCCAGATAGTCCCCCACAGTGCCAGGTATATGCCCCCAGTGCCAGATATTCCCCCACAGTGCCAGGTATATGCCCCCAGTGCCAGATATTCCCCCACAGTGCCAGGTATATGCCCCCAGTGCCAGATAGTCCCCCACAGTGCCAGGTATATGCCCCCAGTGCCAGATATTCCCCCACAGTGCCTGCTCCCCCCCCCCTCCTTTGTGTTGGAGGGACACGGAGGGCACAGCGCGCGCCTCTCCAGTGTCCCTCCTGGCTCTCCGGCCGCTCTAATAAAGGAAGTGCCGGTTCGTGAGCCAATCAGAGCTCACGAACGGCACTTCCTTTATTAGACAGCCGGAGAGCCAGGGAGGGACACAGGGGGGCGCGCGCTGTGCGCTCCGTGTCCCTCCGTACAACAGCGGAGGGAAGGAGACCTGCAGATTGACATGCGGACGCTCGTCCGCATGTCAATCTGTTCTGTCAGTGGCGCCCCCGCAGCCCCTTGCCCCCAAGCCACCGCGAGGGCTGCGGGGGCAGTAGTTACGCCACTGTTGATATCTTTCTTCCATTACCTGAATATCCTAGTGGAACCGTTCATCCTGTTCTTTGCTTAAATCTCCTAGATTTGCCAGGAAGTGATCTAAATGGCTATACAAAAAATGTACTTTAATACTCATGTTGGCACCTACTTTGTCAAAACATTTTAGCATGTTGTGGACTAATTCCTGATAGTTGTCTACCTGGTGATTACCTAAAAAATGTTGAATGACAAGACACATACTGTAACTCAGCCATGCTTCAGATTCGGTTTCAGTAATAGATGTGGCAAAATTTGGATCCTTCACCAGTTTCCATATCTGTAGGCTGTCAAAAAGTCCTGCCTTTAACTTTTCATTACTAAGAGATGGAAATGTTTGACAAATATACATGAAACAATCGCCTGACTTGTCCAGTGCTTTTACAAATTGTTTTAGTAAACCCAGTTTGATATGGAGAGGCGGCAGTATGATTTTTTTCCTGTCGATTAAGGGTTCATGAATGATGTTGGCTTCTACAGTTATAACTTCTCTTAGAGGCCATACGGTTTGCTGCCAGTGCTTTTGTTTTGCATGACTATCCCATAAGCATATGTGACAAGGATACTTAGTATTGTTAGGGTATGTTAACCTATTCAGGTCTGGTCTATAAACTCTCTGCAGTCATCAGTCAGAATTCTGTTTCTTTTGCAACCGGTTGGAGATCAGTGAATGAAAAGGTGACACAGGATCATGTGTAACCTAAGCAGTCCATAGTTGACCTGGCTTAGGGGCCATATAAGGTTTATTTTATAGCTGGAGGACAAAGGATTCATGTTTGCCAATACATTTAGCCAATCAGAATACACCATGTATGTCTCAAAAACTGTAATACATCAATTGTCATACAAGATTATAATTAACAATTAGAACATTCTTGAATATAGTTTATTGCTTCATGATTATCAGTCTTTTGGACATAAACTCAAAACATTCTATCCAATTAGCCTTGGATACATCTGGCGTTGCCTTGTCCTTGAACACGTCATGCTTTAGAACAAGATATTCGAGGTATATAGTCTGAATATATCTGTCCAATATTTTTAAGGATACACGTACACATTTTGTGATTAACAGTAAATATCTTAATCAATGCAAAAAAGCGTGAATCAATATATTTGCTATACTGCGGAAGCTCCTACACCATCAGTATGTATATCCACTTTGCTTCCCAAGAAGAAATGTTACCATTTTTAAATCAACACAAACAGACCAGTTATGCTGAGATTAAGCAATTTTTTCTAAGACTAACTTGATATTTTCATACTGATCTTTAGGTTTTGCTGAATGATTGAAAGGAATCAACACAAATTTATTCCCATTGATCAGTAATAAGCATTTTAAGCTCCTTTTAGAACTATCCAAGAAAAGCCGCCAGTCTTCTGCTTGATATTCTGGTAAGCCCATCATCTGAAGAAGTTCAGGAATATTGGGGGTCATTCCGAGTTGTTCGCTCGTTACATTTTTCTCGCAACGGAGCGATTAGTCGCTAATGCGCATGCGCAATGTCCGCAGTGCGACTGCGCCAAGTAAATTTGCTATGCAGTTAGGTATTTTACTCACGGCATTACGAGGTTTTTTCTTCGTTCTGGTGATCGTAATGTGATTGACAGGAAGTGGGTGTTTCTGGGCGGAAACTGGCCGTTTTATGGGTGTGTGCGAAAAAACGCTACCGTTTCTGGGAAAAACGCGGGAGTGGCTGGAGAAACGGAGGCGTGTCTGGCCGAACGCTGGGAGTGTTTGTGACGTCAAACCAGGAACGAAACTGACTGAACTGATCGCAGTTGCCGAGTAAGTGTGGAGCTACTCAGAAACTGCTAAGAAGTGTCTATTCGCAATTTTGCTAATCTTTCGTTCGCAATTTTGATAAGCTAAGATTCACTCCCAGTAGGCGGCGGCTTAGCGTGTGCAAAGCTGCTAAAAGCAGCTTGCGAGCGAACAACTCGGAATGAGGGCCATTGTTGTAATAAACAAGATTGTTATCTTGGCTAAAGAATGGCAGTATGGCTTGCTCTCTATTTCGATACGACGTTATGGTAACATCCAGCTCAAGACAGTGCTTTTCTTGATGTCTTGATGCTAAAAGCTTGGCTCCTTTTTTCGATAAATTCAAGTCACGAATTAAATCGTTTAGTTCCTTTTGAAAAAATTTTTTGGAGTAAAGGAACTTTCTTCAAACTCACTTTCATCTGTGTTGTCACTTGCACTGGATGAAATTAACATTTCCGCATCATCACATTCAACTTCGCACTAAGGGGCTAATTCAGACCTGATACTGCTGTGCGTTTTTCGCACAGCGGGCAATCAGGTCTGAACTGCGCAGGCATCGCAGTGCTCCTGCGCATGCCAGAGATGCGATCGGCATCTCAGCCCAACGATTGCCTCTGCCTGATTAACAGGCAGGGGCGTTCGCTGGGTGGGCTGGCGGTGTTGGACCGCCGTTTTGGGGGTGCAATCCGGGCAATGCAGGTGTGCCCGGACCATACAGGGGGCAGGCTGCTGTGGCTGCGTGATGTCACACACAGCCGCTGCAACCCAGAGAACGACGGGTAGCTCCCTGACAGCGCACAGGAGCTGCGCTGGTAGGGAGCTACTCTTCAGGTACAAAAGCATCACTGCCGTGCAATGCTTTTGTACCTGTTTGTGTATGTGTGTGGGGGAGGGGGCAGAGCCAGACATGCGGGGTGGACCAGGCCTGTGCTGGGCGTCTCCCCCCACATGCCTGTGAAAGTGATCATAGATGTGCTAAATTTAGCACAGCTACAATCAAGTCTGAATTACCACCAAAGAACTGAATGATGGTACAGGTTGTTGCCATATGGGTAATTGTCTGCACTTAGTTTTATATTAGGCCAATAGATGTTGTCTGAATCAAAATATAATTCATTATAAATAGGCGATATAACCATAGTGAACAGTATACTGGATATATATAGTAAGGAATAGATATGAAATAAGTTTGAATGTATGAGGTAATGTTTAGCTGATTTAAGAGATTAGGTTTGTGTATGTGTTTATATAGATATACTGTATATTTGTGTTTTACTGCAAGATGGTAAAACAGTGTAGGGAACAGGTTTATTCTGCTCTAGCCATAAATAAGGCTAGAGAGGTCACAGTAAGATCAAGAGTCATTGTAGAGAAAAGGTATTAGGCCATAAATGATAATAGGTATGTGACAGAGCTCTGTTGGTCATTGGAATTCACAGGTGTGCTTACAGTAGATCAGAATCAAGACTTGCAATGCCTCTGGCAATTATAAAACTAGCTGGTCAATTGTCCAGTAGAGGTTAAAGCTAGGGACCATAAATTAACTACTACGAAAAAAGATCACATCCATTGATAAAACATGCTTCAGGCAAACAAATATTGTTACACTTCAAATAACCAAAGGAAGGTCTTTGATGTACAGTATAAGGAAAGGACACGTTTTATGGCACCATACCTGCTTGAGCAGAATATCCAACTTGGAGCAGAGCATGTTTTACGACACCTTGGAATGTAAATGGCAAATCTATAATTATCTACTCCATTGGAAACTATGAGAATGTGTTAGTTTGAATTGGTAAAATATAGGATAAAAAGAGGTAGGTCTGATAGTTAAGAGTTAGAAGGAAGAGGGAGAAGGAAGAAGGAGAAGGAGAGAAGGAAGGAAGTCAGTCAGGAGGAGAAGAAGTCATGGAGAAGATGCAGGAGCAAAGGATCTGTAACTTGCAAGTATAAATATGATAGTAATTGAAACTGTTTGTGAAACTTATGTCATGTTGTTTTATGTTATGTAACGAAGGAAGCATAGCATAGCTTAATATAATAATTAGTATATATATCACTACTGTGTATATCTTATTCTGTACGATTTGATCTGCCTGTAAATAAATAATCATATAAAAAGAGCGGTAATATTCAAGCTTGAACTCTCTTTAAGGAATCTTAATTTCATAATTTCATAAGTCATATATATATATAAGGACTGCATATATTTATCAGCCACTTAGTAAGCCTGACATAATATACTTGCAGATATATATGATAAATGCATATTAATTGAAATATATCAATATATTAAATACCATATATGATATATTAAATATTAATATTCATAAATATGATTCCATAAATCAATATTGGCGACCACGAATTGGACTTGTTATTACTGAATCTGATTATCTGATTTATAATATTTATGAGGAGTAGCAAATGCTATAAGCTGGCTACCAAATCTGCAGAATCACGGTGGGGATGTATCTATGAAAATTTATTACCATTGTGTAATGTCAATTTTGTATTCTGTATAACCTAGGATAAATGTGTTAGTGCAATATACGTTATTTTAACTAACATAATATCTATTAGGAAGCAGCACCAATGGCTGTAAGCCTGCTGGCAAAGTACAAGATCACAGTGAAATAGGTTACAAATGAGAATAAAGAATTTAAAGGCCTAGAATAGAAAATGTGCACAGTGGAAATTAGTATTTCCAAATAAATGTATAAATGTACCAGGTATTAGAGTTTAACCTTAAGACACCGGTCAATCTTAAGGAGAGGATACCTTCAGTACTAAAAACAAAGAATATATAAATTTAGCATTGCAATGTTAAATATGCAAAAAGTTGCAGCAGCATTCGGAAAAATGCGCAGAACTGCGGCTTTAGAAGCCAAACAGAAATGTAAAGAAGAATCAGGTTCACGTCTTCGTAAGGCATGCCTGACCATTAATGCAAAAATGCATTCATTATTTAAGTCCCTTAAACAGGAAAATAAACAGAAAAAGATTAAGTCAAAAGCAAAAAGTCTGCCAGTTTGTAATCAAATTGTCAAGATCTCTCATGAAGAGATAACATCCAGCAAGCAAGCTGAGGTTATGGAAACACCTAACAGAAATAGTGTAGTATGTGAGACACTGTCTACAGGATTCAGAAATGACTTAATCAGTCAAGATCCTAAAATGAATAAAAGTTACATGTTGCAGGACTGCATCAATGTGCAGCGCATGGAGTCTGTTATGGTCACACAGACCACAAGCAGAACAGCCTCTTTGGTAAATGAAGAAAGTAGCAATGTGCAGGATGTGTCTATCATCAGACAGCACATTAATGTAAAGGAGGTAGCAGCAATAGGAGATGTCCCTTATACTGTTTCTACTAAAGGGGAAGATTATTGTAACTCAGATTATGAGTATTCTGCTGAATACACTCTCAGAGTTCCCAATGTAAATGAAGAATTTGTTATGCCCTTAGGCAAAGGTGAATTGTCAGCAGATTTAAACACTGATAGCTGCAGTACAGTGCACACAGGGGTGGAGAAGTTCCCCATGGTGAAAACTCCCATGGCAACCAGAGTTGCAAACCTGGAAATGTATTCACCTGGAAACATGTTTAAAGGGAAAATCCATGAAATTAATTCAGAGATGCATGTTTACAAACAAAGTTCCCAAACTTTTGTAACCCCCACACAACACTCAGATAAATCTAGTGATGGTGCAAATGTTTGCATGCTCTCAGAGAGACCACATGCAGAGTGTCATTCTGCAAACCACACACCAATTAACAATGACACAAAGTATCACCAGGATGAAAATGTTTTTATGCCCTGGTGCCATAACCATTTTATTACAGGTGTGGAAAGACAGAAAGCCCTGGGACCTGCAATACATATTTGGCAAAGTCTAACAAGTTTCTCTCCCCACAAAAGTAGGTTTTTTCAGAAGCTCCAAGATTCTTCCAGACTAAGGAGCCACACCAAGCAGCAAACGCTATGGTTGAAGACAGTCTGGGCCCAGGCTGCGTCACAAGGGAGTATGGTCACAAGTGAATACGGTAGTATCATTCCTTTACTTGTTAGATCCAATGTAGCCATTGTTTGCTTTGATGTTCCAACAGCCACAGTTTCCAAATTAAACCTGCATCATATCTGCAGCGACAATTGTGCTGTCATTGACACACAATGTGACAGGAAAGATTGGCACAGGCCAGAAACAATTGTTTGTTTGTTATTCAATCTTTAAAGACACATTTGTAAATTCTGTACCTGATAACATGCAGCAGATAGGAGAGAATGCATAGCACGGTATGTTAAATCACTGTATAAATATCTGTGATATTCATTGTATGTCTTTTTGTTTGATTCATAGTAATCCTGGCAACCTGTATACAGAATGGTGCAAGACTCCAAAAAGACTCCAATTTACAAGGGAAAAGGTCTTCATTAACCCTTTCATCGCTGCTATCCAGCAAATCTACATAGCATCCCTAAAGACTGATATATGGACAAATCCTCAAGGAGTTTTCCAGTTTCACAAGAAAGGGGAAGGTTTTCATTAACCTTTTCATCACAAGTAATCATTACTTGTCTTTCAAACTACATGTACACCCCCACAACAGTGTACAGCACATCTCATCACTGTGATTATACAGAACTGTCTCATCCCTTCATATACCTTAATCAAATATATATGTAAACATTTGTCTGATATATATATATATATATATATATTTATTTTATATCATTGTATTATATACCTTGTAAATATTTTATGTTTTTTTTATATTACACAGTAGATACTACCTATGCTTCCTTCGTAAAAGCTTCAAAAGTAATTAAATATCTAATACTGGATGGAATTAGATTTAGTCAAAGCCATTCCTAAATGATATTTAATATCTGTTTGAAGCAAAATTGTATTCATTTATTGTATTGATAGGATGTTACTATATACACATCAAAAGCATTTTAAATAATTATTAGTCAAAATATAGGTAGGATAGAAAACGCCTTTATATGGGTTAAACTGGTATAGGGTTATTTAAGATTGAGATGTATAAATAGGTTCAAGGTAGAATAAGGAGACTTAAGACTGCATGGTAATTTATTCAGTGAGGAAATACAGAACAGAGTAGGTGTACTACTCACAGCCATTTCTGGTACTATTGCCCGAAGACAATTAAGACCTACTATTAACAAGCAAGGAAAGAAAGAAAGAAAGAAAGAAAGAAAGAAAGAAAGAAAGAAAGAAAGAAAGAAAGAAAGAGAAAAAAAAAGACTGTTTCATATATGCCTGTTCTATTCAAAATCACAACCTGTTTGTGCAAAAGCAATATGGACACTTGTCACAACTGCGGCATTGGAAAAACATTTAAAGGACGCACAAGGCTAAAGACCATTACTGAGGGTCGTCACAAGTACTGAATGTTCAAGACACAGCACTCGACGTACACAGCCCTCTGCCTCAAACAGCGAAATGGCAAGCAAAGGAGCAGCTGCTATGAAGAATTCTACTTCAACTGCCTCCATAATGCAAATGCAAGGTGTCTCCAATTGCAAGCAAACCACGCAGATGACAGTCTTATCCCAGTAAATTGCTACAGCCAAGAACAGCAAAAATGTCCAAACGTACTGATCCAGATACAGAAAAAAGGTCTACAATTGGGCTATGGTATTCCAAATGTCTGTAGAAATTAGTTTTCCTCATGAATACTGAATAAAAACCTCAGTCTTGTCTGCTTTAGTTAAAAAGTAAAATAAGGTTAGGTAAGCTAAGAATTTTTAGAGATTTTTAAAATCACAATGGTTATTATTATTACACTTATGGTTTATATTATGGTTACAACAAAAGTTATGTTTTGAAGAAATATTTTGAAATGTATTTGGAAGCAATTACGCTAGTTTAATGTGTGGCCAATCAAAAGAATTTCTCATGGCCACAAGGGGGCGACTGTTGCCATATGGGTAATTGTCTGCACTTAGTTTAATATTAGGCCAATAGATGTTGTCTGAATCAAAATATAATTCATTATAAATAGGCGATATAACCATAGTGAACAGTATACTGGATATATATAGTAAGGAATAGATATGAAATAAGTTTGAATGTATGAGGTAATGTTTAGCTGATTTAAGAGATTAGGTTTGTGTATGTGTTTATATAGATATACTGTATATTTGTGTTTTACTGCAAGATGGTAAAACAGTGTAGGGAACAGGTTTATTCTGCTCTAGCCATAAATAAGGCTAGAGAGGTCACAGTAAGATCAAGAGTCATTGTAGAGAAAAGGTATTAGGCCATAAATGATAATAGGTATGTGACAGAGCTCTGTTGGTCATTGGAATTCACAGGTGTGCTTACAGTAGATCAGAATCAAGACTTGCAATGCCTCTGGCAATTATAAAACTAGCTGGTCAATTGTCCAGTAGAGGTTAAAGCTAGGGACCATAAATTAACTACTACGAAAAAAGATCACATCCATTGATAAAACATGCTTCAGGCAAACAAATATTGTTACACTTCAAATAACCAAAGGAAGGTCTTTGATGTACAGTATAAGGAAAGGACACGTTTTATGGCACCATACCTGCTTGAGCAGAATATCCAACTTGGAGCAGAGCATGTTTTACGACACCTTGGAATGTAAATGGCAAATCTATAATTATCTACTCCATTGGAAACTATGAGAATGTGTTAGTTTGAATTGGTAAAATATAGGATAAAAAGAGGTAGGTCTGATAGTTAAGAGTTAGAAGGAAGAGGGAGAAGGAAGAAGGAGAAGGAGAGAAGGAAGGAAGTCAGTCAGGAGGAGAAGAAGTCATGGAGAAGATGCAGGAGCAAAGGATCTGTAACTTGCAAGTATAAATATGATAGTAATTGAAACTGTTTGTGAAACTTATGTCATGTTGTTTTATGTTATGTAACGAAGGAAGCATAGCATAGCTTAATATAATAATTAGTATATATATCACTACTGTGTATATCTTATTCTGTACGATTTGATCTGCCTGTAAATAAATAATCATATAAAAAGAGCGGTAATATTCAAGCTTGAACTCTCTTTAAGGAATCTTAATTTCATAATTTCATAAGTCATATATATATATAAGGACTGCATATATTTATCAGCCACTTAGTAAGCCTGACATAATATACTTGCAGATATATATGATAAATGCATATTAATTGAAATATATCAATATATTAAATACCATATATGATATATTAAATATTAATATTCATAAATATGATTCCATAAATCAATAAGGTAGATCTTTGCTAAGTGGCATTGGTTGCTTTGCAGAATTCATACTTGGGTAATGGGTATTCCCATTTGCGTTTCTTAAATTGATTCATACCCTTCACATTTACAGCACCAAAAATAGCAACCACTCTAGTGATCTTTTGGCTCATACCACAATATAAGTATGCCAAAATGAAGTCCTTTCAATCACCTTTAGTCCAATTGCGGAGTGATTCCACGCAGGTTTTACAAACTTTGTGAGGCACTCATATCTTGTCTTGCTGGCTTATGTGACGTCCAAAATAAGCCTGATATGCTTGTTTTTTATGAATCTATGAGGCAACCTGAGCGAATCTATGAGGCAACCTGAGCGTAAGAAATTTCGTAATATAGTAATATCTTTTCTTTCTTTTTCTTTTTTTCCCCCACAAATACTAGAAAAAACATCAGGGTTGTTAGTACACTGTCTCCGAGAAGAACTATTTTTACGATGAAAAAGTTTTGTTTCAGACACTCAGTGCTAACTCCCAACAAAAGCCGAGGACATACTGAACAAAACAAACCCAATCGGTGGGAAATCAGTTGTGGTGGGACAGAGAGAGGGATGAACAAAGGAACAGGAGGTGTGCTAACTGCGTCACTAATACCCCTTTTCCACTAGCTTTTAAAATGTGGGTAAATGCGCAGGGGCGTGCATTTACCCGTGTTTTCCCTAGTGGAAAAGGGTTCCCCTGCAGATTCCCGGATCAAGTGACCGGGAATCCTACCCGGGTAGCTTGCCGGGTTGAACACGTGTTCAACCCGGTAAGCTGCCTAGTGTGAACGGGAGCCGTGTCGAGGCGACACGGCTCCCGTTCACAGTGTATGGGAGGGCGGTGCTGGGAGATCATGTGATCTCCCAGCGCCGCCTATGCCGCGTCACTAGCAGCGTCACCAACCCGGCACTATGCTGGGTTGGTGAGCGCTGTGTGAAAGGGGGCTGTAGCACGGGTCACAGCCATGTCAGGTGTAATGGAGCCGCTGCGGCCGCTATACTTAATCCTCAACCTACGTACTTATTACACCATTAGCGTTCAGAGCCCCGTACCATGTACGTACTTTGCGCACAAATGCTGCGCTGGCTGTACAAAGTACACTCAGTGCGTACACACCCAAAGATACACCATGAACCCTTAACAGCTATGCATGTGATAATGATACACTTTTAACCTTAGCAGGGAAAGGAAAACACGACACCAGATTGTATTTAAAATGCCGGGTTCCGACACCACAACATATTATTACTGAAAGGGGGTTACAATAACAAAGCAATACAATACAATAGAAAAATGGCTACAGTCAATGGTACATACTGTACGTGTTTGGTTTTCGCCGTGCTACCCAGTCTGGTCCTCAGTCATCTAGATAGATAACCTTTAGAGTCTGTGTGTGACCAGGCCTGCAGCTGGCTCCTTTATACAATCTTCCAAAACTTAACACAATGGATACTGTAATCTCTTTGTCCATTGGACACAGGGATGGTCATTTACAGTACAGGAGAGGTCATAGGTTGGTTTGAATAGGTGGGCGATGTCTGTTCCAGATGCACTTGTGGGTGGTCTCCTCTGGGTTTTTGCCGCATACCTAATGTACAGTAAATACAGTTTTATCTATATTCTGCTCCTGCACATAACTATTCGCAGGAACGTGCGATCTGCTGCAAACCAACACCGGAATATTACCCTTAAAATACCCTACAGCTGGATACCAAACACCACCTTATAACCTTGTTCTGTCCCCTCCTATCCTGTAAAGGTGAATCCCTCTGTTCTGATAACATTTAAACTGTTGTAACTTGCTGGTGTGGTGCAGGGAGACTATGTGTACATTGTTCACTATTTGGATTAAATATGTAATGTGTTTTGATAGCTTTTCCTTGCTTCCACAAACTCTACCGTAAATACTTATACCACGCGCTAATGCGCAGGACCGCGAGAGCGACCATACGCAAATTGTGAATATGCGCACGCACGGCAGAACAAGTACACGCACGGAGGCCATCTGTGTGTAGTTTGAACGTGGTGTGTGTACTGCAATATTTTTCGACTTTGACAGTCCACCCTTTGGAAGTCACCAATAACTGCCATTACCTAATCAATAAACAGAAACATATCTATACAATATCTACAGAAGCTTGGATGGTCGGGGGAGAGTTGTAGGTGGGAAATGTATGACCTAGTGGGATAGTAAAAGCATGTATGTATGAATCCATGTCTGAGGGGCATGTATCATCGTGCCATATATGTTTAACATAAGTTCGAGGTATTGCAAAGTATACATTAAACCCTTCTCATCCCGTATTAAGGGTCTATAAATGGGCCAACAAACACTACCGAGCTCTTTTCGGCTTCTTGTTCCAACAAATGGGGTGCACATTTAGTTGATGATACATGGAGGGGGAAACATATGTGAGTGCTAGTATATGTGGATATCACCTGTTGACTATGTGTACCATTAGCTGGAGGTTGCAGAGATGAAGATAAGACACATATATAAAAATACATTCACATAAACATTTTGGGTAGGGCTGACGTCTTTTCCGGATGGATGTATCTGGGCAGAGGGGGAGACAAAGAAAAACGGGTGAAAGAAACAGGCCATGAAATTAATTTGCAATCCTTATCATAACACTGTCTCTATGGATGGGTCGTAGATTAAATCTGCTGCTATAACAGCACCCTCGCTCCTTAGACTCATCAAATTTGTGTCATGCTTGTGCCGCATTAGAATTTGAACACACCTAAATATCGAACCAATAATTATGACGACTCCCAGGATACAAAGGAGAAACTTCCCCACACTCATAATGACATTTTGAGCCCACTCTCCTAAACCTGAGAACCATTTGCGTGGGTTCAACCATGAGACCCAGCCGGTCAGTTCATTACTCACAGTCGCTAAGGTAAGGTTGTGCTTCCTCCTGAACTCCCACTTCAACTGCAAGATATCGTCCATCTTTTGATCGATGATCTCCGTTGGGTCATCAGTGCTGTTTGTAATATATGTACAGCACTTTACACCATATTGAGTTGCCAGAGTAACACAGTACCCACCTGTCACGGCTGTGACATAATTAAGGACCATCCCGTGCTGAATCAGTTCCTTCTTGTAAGCTTGTAACTCCCTTCCCGTATACCTGAAGGTGTCGTCATACATCTCAGTGATATTATCTATCAAGTTCGCTAGCGCATGGATATACCTATAATTTATAGTTCCTCTGGCAGTACGGGTAATGTCTAATGCGAGAAGGAACTAAATCCCGGTGGATTCATGGATCAAATCAGAGGCTGCATGCTCTGCCCTATCTATGAGGTGTCTCTTAGTGATGTGTTCATAGTGAGTATGAGTATAAGGAGCCTGAGCACTGCGGTGAACGTCTTTTATTTTATCATGGGTTATGGTCATGACCTCCGGTAGTACTCTCCCAATATAACACAATCCCTCTGAGCTCGGGGCAAGCCACTTGTAAGCCTTCCTCCCACATATGAAATAGGCATCATCTGGGAGAACATAGGAGACAAAATATAACATCACTATATTACAAATTTTCCAATTAAAGAAACCAATCCCTAGTTCTCCCATCTGCTCAGCACAAGTATCGGGTTGGATGATATGAGCACAATACCCTGACAATACTTTTCCAACCCACATGGTCTTACTTCCACGGGTATACCTATACCGAAAATACCTCCCACTGTTGGCTATTTGGCTTACAAGTTCAGAGTCTATGGGTATCCTATCAGCTCTGTGTGAAAAGGTCATTGTCTGGTTATTCCACGTCACTTTCCAATTTCCCGGTTTTCGGTAATTGGAAATATTAAAACACAATAAAGACCTGTCTACATGATACTGGTGGAGCTTCAAACTAGGGGGCCTAGAGATATTTAATTTCTTGTCCACCGGTCTCCCACCCCGCAATTTGAGTACCTGATCTATTGCTAAAGGGTATGGTACTAATCCTGACTTACTCTGACCTTGAGGTACTTGTGAGCACACCCAGCATTCTGTCTGGTTTAAGACCTTACCCACTAGTGAGTGGTAATCACTCAACGATGGCGGTCCATGTCGATATTAAGGTTGGACTGACATCTCTGGATGCACCCATTCTCTACTATATTCTCACAATTCCTACAAATACAATATTCGTCAGATAATAACCCTTCACAGTGCCTCCGAGCTCCCTGACTACCAGAGCGCTTACTGATGCCAGCCTTTACTCGAGTGATGTGCTGCTCCTGAGATCCTACAAATTCATACTCGCCATCAGAACCCATTCCAGATCCCTGCTCGACCTCTCTGGGACCCTCACCAAAACAAACTGTCCTGATCAAAACCAGAATTACTAACAGAACCCGAAACGCAGTCTCTTGTGATCGATCCATTTCGTTAGGGGAAAGGAGGAAAATAAGAATGAGAAAAGAAAGGAAAATGCAGGGGGAGGTGAAAAAAATGGTGCGACAACTGTTCTAGATCTCCCGGAACAAACACTCCAGTGATAAGAGATTCTCTACACTCTGCTCTTTGTCACGAGTTCTCTCCGGGTCAGCAACCTTCTTGCAGTGGGACGAGTGGATCCAAGTCTCTCTTTCGGCGACCTTCAATGCTGTCGTGCTGGTTAACAAGACCTGGTATGGTCCTTCCCACCTGTCTATGAGGCAAACTGAACGTAAGAAATTTCGAATCATCACATAATCCCCAGGCTCAATGTCATGACAATTACTGTTCAGTAGGTCAGGAATCACCAGCTTTAAATTTCTTTGTTGATTTCTCAGCTGCTGGCTCATCCCAACCAAATATTTCACAGTCACTTCATTATTACATTTCAAATCATCCTGGGGGTCTATCATTACATGAGGTTGTCGACCAAAAAGAATTTCAAAGGGTGATAAGTTAAGTGGAGACCTGGGAGTGGTTCTGATGCTGTACAACACTAGTGGCAAAGCTTCTGGCCACAACAATCCAGTTTCAGCCATTCATTTGCTCAGCTTGTTCTTAATAGTGCTGTTCACTCTCTCTACCTTTGCACTCGCCTGTGGACGGTACGGAGTATGCAGCTTGCTATTAATTCCCATCAGTTTGCACATGACCTGAAAGACTTCACCTGTAAAATGGGTACCCCTGTCACTTTCAATTATTCTAGGGATACCATATCTACACACAAATTCCTGCACAATTTTCTTTGCAGTGAATGTAGCAGTATTTGTGGCAGCAGGGAATGCTTCTACCCAGTTGGAAAATACATCAATACAAACTAACACATATTTCAAATTCCTACAGGGTGGTAACTGTATGAAATTGATTTATATTACCTGAAAGGGTCCGTCTGTAGGAGGGATATGGGATGGCTCTGTTGGTATTGTCTTTCCAATTTTCTTCCTCAAGCAAGTAAAACATGTCATTGCTCTCTTACCTGCATGAGAAGAGAATCCTGGCTCACACCAGTAGGCTCTTACCAACTTGCACATACCCTCTTTGCCCAGATGAGTCAGACCGTGTGCCGCCTCAGCTAGGCTTGGAAGATATGCTCTGGGGGCCACTGGCTTACCGTGTCCACCTGTCCACAGTCCTGAGGACTCCTGTCCATACCCCTTTGCCCTCCAGACTGCCTTTTCCTGTAGGGAACACAAATTTTGCATTTCAATTAATTGTTGTGTGTGTTGATCGTGTTAAATGCCATCAGTGATGTGATGTTCGTTTGTATAAGGGTGCTTGCTGCTGATTTAGCAGCGTCATCTGCCCGGCTGTTACCAAGTGAAATTGGGTCTTGGTTGTAAGTGTGTGCTTTGCACTTGATAACTGCCACTCTGTCTGGTTCCTTTATTGCTGTCAAAAGCCTTTTGATGTGGGACGCATGCGCTACAGGTGTGCCAGCTGCCGTCATGAAATTTCTGAGGCGCCATAGGGCCCCAAATCATGCACCACTCCAAAGGCATACCTAGAATCTGTGTATATATTAGCTGACTTACCCTTCACATGCTCTGGTTAGGGCGACCAACTCAGCAACTTGTGCTGAGTGCGGTGGGCCCAGGGGTTCAGCTTCTATGATACCTTTGTCATCTACTACTGCATATCCAGTGCACAAGTCTCCCGATTCTGTCTGTCTGTGGCAACTACTGTCAGTGTAGAAAGTAAAGTCTACTCCTTCCAGTGGGTTGTCACTGATGTCAGGTCTCGCTGTGAAAGTCTGATTCAGGTATTCCATACAATCATGCGTATCAGTGTCTGCACTAAATCCTCCTTCACCAACATTCTCATCCTCCACCCTTTTTGCCTGTCCAGGCACACTTGGCAAGTAAGTTGCAGGATTTAGTGAGCTGTATCTCTTAATGGTGATGTTTACCGGGGCCATCAGTGATAATTCCCACTTTGTAAACCGAGCAGATGAGACATGTCTGGTTTGGGCTGAGTTCAGTAAGGCTGATACTGCATGAGGTGTATGAATGGTCAGGTCATGTCCTAACACTACGTCCTCGCTTTTACTTACCAGCAAAGCTATCGCTGCAACACTTCGCAAGCAAGTGGGGAGAGACCGCGCTACAGTGTCCAACTGTGCACTGTAGTAAGCTACCGGTCTGCTGGCATCACCACGTCTCTGAGTTAAAACCCCTGCCGCACACCCCGCACTTTCTGTACCATACAATTCAAAGGGCTTCTCATAATCTGGCATACCTAATGCAGGTGCCTGTGATAGGCACTGTTTGAGTCTCTCAAACGCCAGTTCGGACTCATCTGTGTGCGAGATCCGTTCTGGTTTGTTCGAAGAGACCATTTTTTGCAAAGGTAAAGCCAGTATAGAGAACACTAGAATCCAGTTTCGACAGTACCCACAAATTCCAAGTAAAGTGCGGATCTGTTGCTGAGTTTGTGGCAGAGTCATGTCGCGAATCGCCTGTATTCTATCAGCAGTGAGGTGTCAAAGTCCTTGAGTCAAGCAATGTCCCAAATATTTGACCCTGGTCCGGCACAACTGCAACTTATCCTTTGAAACCTTGTGTCCCGTTTGGGAAAGTTGAAACAGAAGCTGTTTCGTGTCTTTCAAGGACTATTCGAGTGAGTCAGAACACAACAATAAGTCATCAACATACTGTATTAGTACTGATCCACTCTCAGGTTGAAAGGATTGTAAACAGTCATGCAAAGCCTGGGAGAAAATACTTGGGCTGTCACTTAAACCTTGGGGGAGACGAGTTCAGGTGTACTGTACTCCCCTGTATGTAAAGGCAAAAAGGTACTGGCTGTCAGGATGAAGAGGGACAGAAAAGAAAGCAGAACATAGGTCAATGACAGTGAAGAATTTTGCAGTAGAGGGAATTTGCATGAGGATGACAGCTGGATTGGGCACTACGGGGAATTGACTCTCTACTATCTTGTTTATCCCCCTTAGATCCTGCACTAGCCTGTAACCCCTCCCCCCACTCTTTTTCACAGGGAAGATGGGACTATTGGTGGTGCTGGACGTCCTGACTAGGATGCCCTGCTGTAGCAGCCGCTCTATGACGGGGTACACTCCTAATTCTACCTCTGGCTTCAGAGGATACTGAGGGATTTTTGGAGCTATCCTACCACCTTTTACTTGTACTACTACTGGAGCTACATTCGCCATCAATCCAGTGTCTTGTCCATCTTTGGTCCAAAGGGAACCCGGTATTTGTGAGATCATTTCCTCTACCTTTGATGGACACTTGTCTATAACAGTAGAATGCAACATTAGCCTTTGAGGGGTGTCTAATATATCTTGCACTACTTGAGCGTGGTTCTCAGGTATATCCAAGAAGACACCCTCAGGAGTACAATATATGACACACTGCATTTTACACAATAAGCCTCTGCCGAGTAGATTAGTCGGAGCCGATGCAGCCAACAGAAAAGAATGTTTGGTTTGCAAGGGCCCTATCGTAATCTCTGCAGGTCTACTCAAAGGGTATTGTTGCACCGTTCCTGTTACTCCCATTGCCGAAATCATTTTTCCCGTGGTCTTTATACCTGATGTGGAATTCAACACTGACCTGGCCGCCCCTGTATCTACAAGAAATGGTAATGGTACACCAGCTACATCAACCGTGACCTCAGGTTCGCTACCAAGGCTAGCAATCAATTTCACTGGCTGCAGACTACAGGTGTGGCCCAACCCCTATTGTATATTGGGACCCTCCCGCAGCGCATTGGCAGCTACAATATGTAAGGGGGGTAGCTGAGAATTTTCAGAGGTCTTCCAATCTTGGTGGGTACTTCCTTGTTTCCCCTGCATGTGGCTCGTAATTTCTCCTATGTGGTCCCTGATCCCAATTATGTGAATTGTAGTGTGGTTCGTATTCTGGTCTAGGGGGTCGGTATACGTTGTGTCTACCTTTATTCCTACAATCCTGGGCAAAATGTCCTTCCTTTTACAAATGTAGCATATTGTAGGTCTTTTCCCAACAGCAAGGGTCTGGGTTTTCGGCTGATGGGGTTTTGCTGTAAGAGCCTGTATACTTACCGTCATCAGCTTATCCCCCTGTAACTCCCTGTGCTTACTGATGTTCCTATCGTGCTCGACAGCGGACTCTCTCAATGCAGCCACTGAGATACCTCTCCAGTTAGGTAGAGAAGTCTGTACCCTTGTTCTTAATGGCTCCTTTAACCTGTCCATTAATACAGTAACAGCTACCTCCCTGTGATGTGCATTATCTTTAATGTCCTCGATCCCAGTGTATCTAGACATTTCCTGCAGTGCCCGATGGAAATATTCGGATGCCGTTTCACCTTCCTTTTGTCTTATGGAGAAAATTTTATTCCATTTGACAACAGTAGGGAAATACACTCCTAGTTGCAGATTGATTTGTTTTACGTTCTCCTGATTGTATTCATCAGTGAGAGGTACTTCTGCATCTAACTTACTGTCTGCTATGAATTTCGTGGTGTCAATATTTGAGGGTAAACACACTCGTAGCACTGTTCGCCAATCTTTATTTGTAGGCTAATGGGCGTTACCTAACTCTTTAATGAATCTCTGGCATCCGACTAGATCTTTTCTGGGATCGGGAAATTCAGACATAATTGACCTTAACTCTGCTCGGGACCAGGGACAATGCATGGCAATGTTCCTGATGGGAGTTACTCCCTGATTGTCAGTTTTCCCGTTGGGAACTGCAATTACCCTGACAGGATTTAATTCAATTACATCATTCTGGTTTGATTCTATAATGTGGGGAGCTATAGTTTCTGCATAATATATGGTACCGTACTTACCTGTGGACACGACCTCACTTATCCCTCCGCTAGGGGGCCTTGCTACAACTCTTGATTTTTTGGGCCGTGTCCACCTGAGTATCCTGCATGTTGGCTGCTAGAGAGAGTGCCGATATCGTGCTGGGCTCATCTTCCTGCTCACAATCCTGGGGAAATTTTAAAATGGGATGCAGCTGGCAAGGGTTAGCGTTAGTACATTTATCAATCACATTCCTATCCTGTACCAATGCACCATTGCTTGTAGCCACTTTCTCCCCAACAATATATGGTGGTGGTGGTGCGGTCGCCATTGTTTTCCCGCTAGGTTTGGAACCTGCTGCGCGAGCTAATTCCCTTTGCATCTCCCCCTCTTGCTGCCATAAATTTAAACAATCTGTATGTCTAATCCTTTGTTTTCTGGATTTTATCAGACATATCCTTATCCTTAAGTTCTGCAATACCTCCGGTTCAAAGCTGCCCACCTTAGGGAATGGTACCCTATCTTTGTCAGTCATACATACCCATTCATTGCATAAAACTTCTGTGTGTGAACCATATTTTTCACACATGATAAACCTTACTGACCCTTTCTGCCGCAATTCTGACCTTCTCAATCCTAACTCTTCTGCCTGAACCCTGCACAAACGTCTCTCACTTGAGCAACTGGCTCCCATATTTGTGGGTCTTTTTAATAACTAAAAAAAATTCCCACAAACACCAAAATACTCAATGTAAGTAGACGGTGGAAGTATCTCCAAGCACCTTCCACTCACTCTCGCCCACATTGGCCGGTACTACCATACACTGATGATAGCGAAGGCGATGTACCCAATTTAGGGCTCCTATCAGACCTTACAGCACCGTAATTTCTTTTGGTGGAAGTTCTGTTGGAATATTTTCCTGAGAGAGGCAGCGAAAAATTCCTTTTCGGTATCTTTCAACTGGAATTGTTTGTAGGGTGAAAAACAGAGAAATTAGATAACTATCCTTCACCCTTTCCAGTGGAAGCCCACCAGGGAGATTTCCCGACGTTATCAAAGAAAAACCCCTTTGTCTATACAATCACGTCTGCGTATGCTCTTCCACAGCGCATATGACACAATGGTATCACGTTGTGCTGTGCAGAACACACGGACATGCGATGCAATAGCACAGCCTATAGATACTAGTTATCTATATGCCCTACGATTGCTCTAGACCACTTAGCCTAGACTACTCCAGATCACTTAGTTGTATGGGACACCTAGACCACTTCAGATCACTTAGACCACTTCAGTTCCTAATCACGCAAGGTAGCGAACCCTACGCCACCGGGCCTCTACTAACCCAGTGTTACCACTCCAGCCACTTAGACCACTTCAGTTCCTGGGTTCAGCTCCACTCACTCCTGCCTTCACTCATTCAAATATACTTTGTTTTTCTGTACAGAAAATTTTCACTCGTTCTGATTGGCAGCTTTACTCCCAGGTGCAATACAGTTTAAACAAAAGTTTTATACTAATCTGCTTTAGAAACCAGATAGTTTTGTGCTATTTTAGCATGGCTACTGTCCCACCTTTTAACTAAACGACACTATTGTGTAATTTGTACTTAACGCCCGCACTCTTATGCACTTTGCGTAACCAAGCAACCGTGCCTGTCTTTTACGCTGCGTGCGCAGTCCTGTACTTTGTCCGAGACACGTGTACAAAACCGTGCGTCCGCAATAAAACAAATCCCACAACCTCTATAAATGTGAGCAATGTTAACTATAATCGCTCACAAGCACAACCCACGCTTGTTCTGTGTAACCTTTAATGACCGGGCCAGACTTGCGTGTTATGCTTTATATTTACTTCCTTAAACACTTTTATTTTAGTTTTAACTATGTAACAATAGTAGCAACAAATGTATCCAATTTCACACAGATCTAAATGAATCTAGCAATCTGAGTCTTGTGGCAACAATGTGAGAGGGTATGCAAAGTATGGGTGCCCTTTGTGTACGCTTTTTGGTGCCAAAAAAATTCACAGATTTTTTAAATAGCTTTTTTCCTGTGTTTTACAAGTTCTACCAGCACCTCTGCAGACCATACAGAGCAGACGCCATCTAATCAGCACACAAGTAGGGTTTTCAGTGTATCCATCGACCAAGAAAAGGTTACGTAGGATAACTTCTTTCAGCCCTTTGCTGATAGATTAAGTCTGCTATGACCTGTTAGGCTGTGAGTATGTGGAAACCGGACGGTGCCCCCAATTGTAAATGCTGATTTACATACAGGACTAAAAGCAACACTTTAAAAAGATATTTCATACACTTTTAATGGAGCCGCTGCAGCCGCTATACTTAATCCTCAACCTACGTACTTATTACACCATTAGCGTACAGAGCCCTGTACTGTGTACGTACTTTGCGATACACTTTAAACCTTAGCAGGGAAAGGAAAACACGAAACCAGATTGTATTTAAAATGCCGGGTTCCGACACCACAACATATTATTACTGAAAGGGGGTTACAATAACAAAGCAATACAATACAATAGAAAAATGGCTACAGTCAATGGTACATATGTGTTTGGTTTTCGCAGCGCTACCCAGTCTGGTCCTCAGTCATCTAGATAGATAACCTTTAGAGTCTGTGTGTGACCAGGCCTGCAGCTGGCTCCTTTATACAATCTTCCAAAACTTAACACAATGGATACTGTAATCTCTTTGTCTATTGGACACAGGGATGGTCATTTACAGTACAGAAGAGGTCATAGGTTGGTTTGAATAGGTGGGCCATGTCTGTTCCAGATGCACTTGTGGGTGGTCTCCTCTGGGTTCCCGCCGCATACCTAATGTACAGTAAATACAGTTTATATCTATATTCTGCTCCTGCACATAAATATTCGCAGGAACGTGCGATCTGCTGCAAACCAACACCGGAATATTACCCTTAAATTACCCTACAGCTGGATACCAAACACCACCTTATAACCTTGTTCTGTCCCCTCCTATCCTGTAAAGGTGAATCCCTCTGTTCTGATACCATTTAAACTGTTGTAACTTGCTGGTGTGGTGCAGGGAGACTATGTGTACATTGTGCACTATTTGGATTAAATATGTGATGTGTTTTGATAGCTTTTCCATGCGTCCACAAACTCTACCGTAAATACTCATACCACGCGCTAATGCGCAGGACCTCGGGAGTGACCATACGCAAATTGCGAATATGCGCACGCACGGAAGAACAAGTACACGCACGGAGGCCATCTGTGTGTAGTCTGTACGTGGTGTGTGTTTTGTGTACTGCAATATTTTTTGACTTTGACACAGGCGACACGGCTGCGACCCGTGTTACAGTGGAAAAGGGGTTTCAGTCTTCTCCGTTGCTCCTCTCTGTATGCTGGGAGGAGGCGTGGCTGTGGTCTGAGGATGTCCCAGCAGGCTCAACAGTGCACTGCCATGCCTCCTCCCAGCATTAGTGAGGAGATATAAATGTGTTATGTGTCTCAAGCATGACTACCAGCTACATTATCACAAATAAAACAAATTCTTGTTATTGTTGAAAGAGGGTAGTTGTTAAAAAAGCAAAACTAAGTAGATTCTGTTAGCAGGGCTGAAACTAGGATTTTCTTCACCCGGGGCAAGGCAGTAATTTGGTGTGTCCCCCCCCCCCCCCTGATCCCCCAAAGAAAAAACAAACAAACAAAAAACCCCTATCAGACTAAAACAATTATATTATCATTTTTTTTTAAAAAAGGGGATACTACTGGACAATATTCCCCTATGTGCTTTAAATGCATCACATGCCCCACCAGCGTGTTCAACTATATGCTCCTCTGTGTGTCCTCTTACATTGCACTATATCATAACACTTCATCACTGCACTACAGTCTCCTATCCACTGCACTACATAATTACACTAAATGCGCCTATGCACTGCATTACATACCGTATATGCTACACTACATCACTACGCTACATCCCCTTATATGCTACACCACATCAGTGCACTACATGCCCCTATATACTGCAATACATTACTACACTACATACCCTATATGGTACACTACATCACTGCACTACACCACCCTATAAGCTACATCAAATCCCCCCATCTGGGAGGCAAAGCGGAGGTTGATACTGCTAACTGGGAGCACAGTGAGCTTCTAAAGCTTGTACGGTGCACTGCACGCTAGTCGCAGCACTGCATGGCAAAGAAGAGAGTTTAATACAGAAGCCGACATAGGAGAGATCCCAGGTACTGGAGCTCACCCGCACAGCTTTGGAGCCAACTGCAGGCAGACAGGTGGGTCAGTTACATTGCCCTGGGAGCTGTCTGCTGTCTCACTGGAACAGCACAGCACTGCCGGTAAAAAAACACACCCTGCTCCTCTGTAACTCCTTGGCTCCCCCTCAAATCCTGCACCCAGGGGGGAAAACCCCCTTAGGGCCCCCCCCTAGTTATGGCCCTGCTGTTAGGTAAAGTGGCCTAGACTAGTAAGGTGCTTCAAATGGAGAAAATAATTGAATTTTATAATTTTTCATTACTTTGAAAACTAGAGCCAATTCAGCTATAGCAAAGATCCAATGCAAAAACATTACCCACGAGTACTCGCAAACCGATCTTAAATCCTTGGCAACAAAAATCCTTAACTATGGAGTACTGCACATTCACTGCCCCCATTGACTCCTGATTAAACTTTCCATACCAAGTAGTCAGAGCCGGATTAAGGCTTCGGGGGGCCCGGGGTACGTAAAACAAGGGGGCCCTAAGGTCTAAAATTAAAATCATAACACACACACACACACACACACACACACACACATATATATATATATATGTGTGTGTGTGTGTGTGTGTGTTCCGATCAGCTGGCATTCCCAATCACAGATCCATCTGCCACGGTGCCTATTAGCATATGTAGCATACACAAACCGAACAAATGGCGCTCAATGGTCTCACTATCCGCTAATAAAAGACAGCAGTCATGGCATTTTGCAATATTTTGGGCGTTTAATGCCCGTCTTCGGGTTGCCTAACGACGGGTATTAAATGCCTGAAACGTTGCAAAATGCCATGACTGCTGTCTTTTTATTAGCGGATTGTGAGACCATTGAGCGCCATTTCTATACACACACACACAAAATATATATATATATATATATATATATAAACATACATATATATACATACATATAAACATACTGTATATATATATATAAATATATTAACACACATATATATATATATATATATATATATATATATATATATATAGAAGAAAAGAAAGGACCGGCACTCCTCCTCCCGGACTTAATGCTTGGGTGCCCTCCCAAGTAAATTTGGATAAAGGGTAACAAAGCAGGCGGCACTCCAAGACTGTTGTAGATTCAAGTGTATTACACACAAAACATAATCATAACATATGTTTTGTGTGTAATACACTTGAATCTACAACAGTCTTGGAGTGCCGCCTGCTTTGTTACCCTTTATATATATATATATATATATATATATATATATATAATAGACCCAGCTCATTAACTTAAACTGTAAGTAGCATAAAAGAAAGTTCAGGCAGCCTTTCTTACTTTTGCACTGTTGTGCTGACGACGTGAACAGGAGGAGAGCCCGTTCCTCTCTCTCCTCCACCAGGTACTTCAACCTCCGTCCTCTACCCGCGCCGAGGCACGTCCAGGACCCCTCCTCCTTCCCCTGCAGCCTGCGCTCCATCCAGTCACGGAGCCGCAGGCTGCAGAATCACTTCTCATTGAACAGCTGAGCCGTCTGCAGTGCTGGCGGCTGCTTGACGGCTGTCAGTGGGGTGAGCAGCGTCGCAGATCGGATCGGTAATAGAGATCCGATCTGCGGCGGGTGGCGGGGGGCCCTCTCACAGCGTGGGGCCCAGGGGTACTTACCCCCGGAGCTCCCCCCTTAATCCGGCTCTGCAAGTAGTTGAGTATGTCATTGGTTCACACTACTCCTAATGGTTTATACAATACTACTGCCACTGGAGGGAGCTACACCTACATATATTGCAAGAATCAAATTGTATCACAGTGCTGTTCTTATTTTATATCCATAGTTCAAAATTTATCTCTATAATTCATTGTGTATAAATTAGTGCATATGAAGATAAACTCATACCTTTATGACTCATAAAGGCTTTTAATTAAAAATAGGAAGCCTCTAGCTGTTTAGGAGTTTTACTACCCATATGTATGCAAATAAACACATTTTATATTGCTTAGTAAGTTTCTGTTTCGCAGTGATTATTATGTCACATAGGTGGTCATTCCGAGTTGTTCGCTCGCTGCTATTTTTATCAGAATTGCTAATAGGCTAAAATCCGGCAGTTCTGCGCATGCGTATGCACAGCAGGGCGCACGCGCTAAGCAATTTTACACAAAACTATGCTATTTTACTCACGGGCGAACAAAGCTTTTCAATCGCTCTGCTGATGGTAGTGTGATTGACAGGAAGTGGGTGTTTCTGGGCGGAAACTGGCCATTTTCAGGGAGTGTGCAAAAAAACGCAGGCGTGCCAGGTAATAACGCAGGAGTGGCTGGAGAAACGGAGGAGTGGGTGGCCGGACGCTGGGCGTGTTTGTGACGTCAAAACAGGAACTAAACGGACTGAGGTGATCGCAATCTAGAAGTAGGTCTGGAGCTACTCAGAAACTGCAAGGAAATACATAATAGCAGAATTGCTAATCTTTTGTTAGCCATTCTGCTATGCTAAAATAAACTCCCAGAGGGTGGCGGCTTTGCGTTTGCGTTTCTGCTAAAAGTAGCTAGCGAGCGAACAACTCGGAATGAGGGCCCTAGACATAAAATACCAATTACATTTTATAAATCTAGATTAAGAAATTAGACAAAGTCTAAGCCTAAAACCAAGCAGTGATCCTCCAGAAATAGAATCAAAAATGAAGTTGATTTATTTCTCAGATCTATGTTGATGATAAAGGCAATTGCTAAACAAACAATCCACACTGAAATGTGAGCAAATTCAAATCTGAGCTGGTACCATATTTTACAGCATCAGGCATAAAATCCATACTTGCCTACTTTTGAAAACTAGTTTCAGGGAGATTATAGTCAGAAATAATATTCGCCGCATGGCGCTGATGAGGGGGTGTGCCATGCACTGCCAAAAGGGTGTGTCTAGCTTCACTCATAGGCATATCTACTGCCACTAAGAGCTGTGACATGCAGGGACTGACATATATATATATATATATATATATATATATATATATATAAAATTTGTGCTCATAAGTTTACATACCCTAGCAGAATTTGTGATTTTCTGGCCATTTGTCAGAGAATATGAATGATAACTTACAAACTTTTCTTTCACTCATGGTTAGTGGTTGGGTGAAGCCATTTATTTTCAAACAACTGTGTTTACTCTTTTTAAATCATAATGACAACAGAAACTACCCAAATGACCCTGATCAAAAGTTTACATACCCTGGAGATTTTGGCCTGATAACATGCACACAAGTTGACACAAACGGGTTTGAATGGCTACTAAAGGTAACCATCCTCACCTGTGATCTGTTTGCTTGTAATCAGTGTGTGTGTATAAAAGGTCAGTGAGTTTCTGGACTCCTGAAAGACCCTTGCATCTTTCATCCAGTGCTGCACTGACGTGTCTGGATTCTGCTGTTTATATGTAAAAAGGGGGCCTGGCTGCCGCAATGTGTAAAAAGGGGGACGCTGGCTGCTGCAATGTGTATAAAAGGGGACACCATCTGCCATAATGTGTAAAAAGGGGGACACTGTCTGCCGTAATGTGTAAGAAGGGGGACCGTCTGCTGTAATGTGTAAGAAGGGGGACGCTGTCTGCTGTAATGTATAAAAGGGGCTCTACCTGGTGTAGTGGCGCTACTGTGCAGCGTAATTTGAATAATGGAGACTACTGTGCACCGTAGATCGATTTGCTATTATTTTGTGGCCACGCCCCTTCCCCATAAAGCCACGCCCCTATATATTTTTCACGCGCCTACGGCGCGCACTGCCCCTATCTTACATGGGGGTGGCGCCAATGTCGATTCTTGCACACAGCGCTAAAATACCTAGTTACGGCACTGGCTCAATGTACACAAACACACAAAGTTATTAAAAATATTGTATTAAATGACCTTCAGGCTGTGTATATAAGGTGTATATGAAACATAAATGAATTGTGTGAATGTGTACACACACTTTATTTATTGCACAAAGTTATTAAAAATATTGGCTAAAATGATCTTCAGGCTGTGTGTATAAGGTGTATATGAAACATAAATGCATTCTGTGCTTAGACTTAGGTCCCATCGCCATGTTATCTCATTATGGTATGCAATTATTCCAAAATGCGGAAAAATCCCATACCCAAGCATTTTGGATATGGGATACTCAACCTGTATATATATATATATATATATATATATATATATATAACACAATAGAAGAATTGGCGCCCACAATACGTATCAATACTTAATAATGTAAACAAACCCTTTAAAAAAACTTTACTCCTAAAACATAATGGTGACATGTTCCATCTAAAAACTTTTATTATTGTAAAGACATACAATCAATATTTGAACATAGAAAAAGTGGTAACTCGCTTCACCCTTTTTACAGATCAATGACCACAGTAGCAATTTACAGGTGATATTCTGTAATATCCACTTTTTCTTTTACATGAGCTTCATAGGAAGACAACCTGACGTGTTTCGTGTTTTCTCCAAGACTTCATCAGGGGTGGATCTATGATTGTATAAGAACTAATCAATAAAACGTTCATAATTGTATATAATAGATATAAGGAACATCACACATAAGAACGTTATAAAAAGTGCAGTATATACAAAAGAGCAAACAGAAAACAGAAGAAAAAGCAATCCAGGATAACCTTCACAGAAAATAAAAATATATTTTAGGAACATACCTCAACTAAATGGTAAGTATGAATAGTATATAGAACCACAATCTCAACGGCTCATTCATGAATTCTTGATGACAAGACCCTATAGGTCCCTAGGACTTCAAATTGGCCACTCAGTCAAGCCTAATAAAAACAATTACATCAAGTGCATTAAGCTAAATGACGCTATATATAAGACCCAATTAGCTGGTCAGGGAAAGCAACACGTACCTTGTAGTGAGACAATTTGCACATGGAAAATCAGAAGCTCAGGTTCAAAGACAAATCACTTAGTAGGCAAACCTAGCAATTTCATATTAGTAAATTAATTATTGGGATTCAAATTGGCCACTCAGTCAAGCCTAATAAAAAACAATTACATCAAGTATATTAAGCTAAATGACGCCATATATATAAGACCCAATTAACTGGTCAGGGAAAGCAACACGTACCTTATAGTGAGACAATTTGCACATGGAAAATCAGATGCTCAGGTTCAGAGACAAATCACATAGTAGGCGAACCTAGCAATTTCATATTAGTAAATTAATTATTGGAATTTAATATAATAATCTAATAATTTAATTGAATTAGTGAATGTTCTACCCATAGAAGGATTATATAAATCCACAAAAGGGCTATACTCTCCCCTTAAATTCATATGACGAAGTATTATAGCATATCCCCTCTCACAAAAATCTTACGGGGAAATAATACTTATAAGGATCATATTTATCCTAAAATATTCAATTAAATGTAGGAAAAGAGGGGGTATCATTATCAACCCAGTGGATTCTTAAATTTACAATAAAATGAATTGGTGTGCTTAACATCATAAATCCTTTAGTTGTTGAATCCACAGACATACATTTTTATAGAATATATGGTAACATTCTGACAAATATAAACACAGTTTACATAGTATCAAAGGCATAATTTACACAGTATCAAAAGTACAGTTTACAAAGTATCAGTAATTAGTAGGAACCTAATTCACAATTGTGCCTTAATGCTGCAAAAACAATCCTTACCCTCAATAGATCTGCAAAGGTGGCTCAGCATCTGTGTAATGAAACACTGAGCCACGAAAAAATCACAGCCTTCCCCGGCATTTCCAGGATAAGCATAATTCTGACACCTGCGGACTTACCTTCATGGTTATTGAACATATATCGGAAGATAAGAGAGGCGGGGATAGGGATTTACAGTTAGCTAGAAGAGAGTCGTATTGGATATATACCTTGAATACTGTTTTCAATTGATCTATTATATTATCCCATATGTTTGATACAGGAGATATAAGTATACTATCTAATTTATTCAGACAAAGCATTATGTAGTTATAATGATTCATTATTTTATGATATTCTTTTGAGACTGTGTGTAATTGTTATTGATTTTTTTTACTGTACAGTAGGGGCCTTTATTCCACAATGGTGCCTGGGATCTTAAATACATAGAGATAGTAAATATTGAATGAGAGGTTAGGAATCAATTTCACATTCAATATCAAATACTATCTGGTTTGGTATTATTACATGCTAGGTAAAGAAGAGAACCAATATCCCTTTTTTTTTTTTTTTCCACAGTAAAATACTAAATAAGATGGTGATTAAGGAGTGAGTCTATGAACAATAGAACAATAGAATGATATAATATTTCACTGTAGTGTTATTATGAGCGGGTATATGATTAATAACTAATGTTGTGTCCCCTTAACTATTTATTCCTCAGTTTTGGACCTTTTGTATAAGTATGGTATTGTTATGTTCAAAGTAAGTTGAGGGGGTAAATAAATTTGCGGGTACTAGATTTGATAATAATGTAATTAATTTCAATATTAGTTTAAGGAAGAATGGGTCAACACTATCCACTATATTGTCTACTTCGTTCCTCATTTTTAGGACCTTATGTAAAAATAAGAATTTACTTACCGATAATTCTATTTCTCGTAGTCTGTAGTGGATGCTGGGAACTCCGTAAGGACCATAGGGGGAATAGCGGCTCCGCAGGAGACTGGGCACAAAAGAAAAGCTTTAGGACTACCTGGTGTGCACTGGCTCCTCCCCCTATGACCCTCCTCCAAGCCTCAGTTAGGATACTGTGCCCGGACGAGCGTACACAATAAGGAAGGATTTTGAATCCCAGGTAAGACTCATACCAGCCACACCAATCACACCGTACAACTTGTGATATGAACCCAGTTAACAGCATGATAACAGAGGAGCCTCTGGATAGATGGCTCACAACAACAATAACCCGATTTGTTAACAATAACTATGTACAAGTATTGCAGATAATCCGCACTTGGGATGGGCGCCCAGCATCCACTACGGACTACGAGAAATAGAATTATCGGTAAGTAAATTCTTATTTTCTCTGACGTCCTAGTGGATGCTGGGAATTCCGTAAGGACCATGGGGATTATACCAAAGCTCCCAAACGGGCGGGAGAGTGCGGATGACTCTGCAGCACCGAGTGAGAAAACTCCAGGTCCTCCTCAGCCAGAGTGTCAAATTTGTAAAATTTCACAAAAGTATTTGACCCTGACCAAGTAGCAGCTCGGCAAAGTTGTAAAGCCGAGACCCCTCGGGCAGCCGCCCAAGATGAGCCCACCTTCCTTGTGGAGTGGGCTTTTACAGATTTTGGCTGTGGCAGGCCTGCCACAGAATGCGCAAGCTGAATTGTACTACAAATCCAGCGAGCAATAGTCTGCTTAGAAGCAGGAGCACCCAGCTTGTTGGGTGCGTACAGGATAAATAGCGAGTCAGATTTTCTGACTCCAGCCGTCCTGGAAACATATATTTTCAGGGCCCTGACAACGTCCAGCAACTTGGAGTCCTCCAAGTCCTTAGTAGCCGCAGGTACCACAATAGGCTGGTTCAGATGAAACGCTGAAACCACCTTTGGGAGAAATTGAGGACGAGTCCTCAATTCTGCCCTGTCCGTATGAAAAATCAGGTAAGGGCTTTTACAGGATAAAGCCGCTAATTCTGACACACGCCTGGCTGAAGCCAGGGCCAACAGCATGACCACTTTCCATGTGAGATATTTTAAGTCCACAGTGTTGAGTGGTTCAAACCAATGTGATTTTAGGAAACCCAAAACAACATTCAGATCCCAGGGTGCCACTGGAGGCACAAAAGGAGGCTGTATATTCCATATTCCATATACTTCCATATTTTAAAAAAAGTATGTTCAAATCATTTGTTAGACAGTTTTTGTGATTTTTGCTTTTGTTTGTAATGTAAAATACCTGTGTTTCAAAGCTTGGTCAGTGCCGCATATTTAATTAAGGCTCACTGGGCTGGTGTTTGTTTAATCAATCAGTGTGTAATGTAACACCTTTGATTGGTGGAACATATGCCTCAGCTGTAGTTGGGTCAATTTCCCATAGTATTTCTTTAACTTTAACCATGCACAGCTGTGCATGTCAGCTGTGCGTTCCAATACTCAAAGCGTTCCTTCTTTAAGCGTTTTGAAAATGAACAGTTAAAAAAACAGTTGAACAAACATTGAAAAGCATCAAGAAAGAAATCTGGAACATTATGCGGCCTGTCCTCACCTCTGCCATGAGAACACCAGGACCAATTCCTACTACTTCTGTGTCCAAGAACATCATGACTGCCCCCAGGACTACCCCCAAGCTCAGCAGGGAACTGAGGGACGTGCGCATCAGGACCAGACTTTGCTGGGTCAGTTCCATTGGACATTAGTGTGCACCCCACATTCTCACACCCACCCACACTGCTCTCATGAGACCAGGACATTTATCTTTTTCACAAAATAATGTTAGTACAGCTTTTTTTTTTCCAGCAAATGTGTCTTTCTCTTCTCTTTCTTCTTACACGGTACTTCCACCCCACTGTGTGCTATTCCCGTAAATGTGTACCTCCATTGGTTGCACACCCTGCCAGCAGTAACCTATGCAGTGCGCCCCACATGGCTGCCTCGGATGGTTCCCCTGTGGGCGGGGTGTGCTTCATTTGGATCTTTCCATGCAGGGTATAGCATACGCCTACACACGTGTCAGTTCTCCTATACATGCATTTGGCCCCTGTATGGCTCATCTCCCTCTGTGTAACCTTGTAGTGCGCCCAACATGGCTGCCTTATCTGGTGCGCTTGTGGATGGGATGAAAAATGTGTGGACCTGATGTTTCTATTGGAACCCTACTCTGAACTTAAGGACTCTGCAATCTCCCCATTTTGTGTTCTCTTCTAGGGGTGGACTATTCCACCGTGGGTAGTCCTACGCAGTGCGCCTAAGATGGCTGCCGCACCTGGTGCCTTGTGATGGTGGAATACACAACCCCTGGAGGTTATTACTCAAAATGCCTACACCAATCATGCATTATTCCTTCTGTGTCTTTGTCTGTGTGGTTTATCTTTTGATGTAATGCTTAAATCTTCTGTATTATGTGCATTGTGTGAGTTCTAGTTGGCGCCGCGGATGGCTGCCTCGGTGCTGCTCTGCCAAGCAGCCTTAGTTTTTAGTCTTAAATGTATAATATGTCTACTGTACAGTTGCATATGTGCAGTATGAACTCATATGTGTAATGTATGCTACTTTTTTTTTTTTTTTTGTCCTCCATGTTGCTGCTTGGCAATGCATTGTACCACAAAGAATTCCTAGTGTACGTGAGTACACCTGGCCAATAAAGCTGATTCTGATTCTGATTCTGATATGTAGCACTCCCTTAACAAACGTCTGGACTTCAGGCACTGAAGCCAGTTCTCTCTGAAAGAAAATCGACAGGGCCGAAATCTGGACCTTAATGGATCACAATTTTAGGCCCATAGACACTCCTGCTTGCAGGAAATGCAGGAATCGACCCAGTTGAAATTCCTCCGTCGGGGCCTTTTTGGCCTCGCACCACGCAACATATTTCCGCCAGATGCAGTGATAATGCTTTGCGGTTACATCCTTTCTGGCTTTTATCAAAGTAGGGATGACTTCGTCTGGAATGCCTTTTTCCTTTAGGATCCGGCGTTCAACCGCCATGCCGTCAAACGCAGCCGCGGTAAGTCTTGGAACAGACAGGGTCCCTGCTGGAGCAGGTCCCTTCTCAGAGGTAGAGGCCACGGGTCCTCTGTGAGCATTTCTTGAAGTTCCGGGTACCAAGTCCTTCTTGGCCAATCCGGAGCCACGAGAATAGTTCTTACTCCTCCCCGCCGTATAATCCTCAGCACCTTGGGTATGAGAGGCAGAGGAGGGAACACATACACTGACTGGTACACCCACGGTGTTACCAGAGCGTCCACCGCTATTGCTTGAGGGTCCCTTGACCTGGCGCAATACCTGTCCAGTTTTTTGTTGAGGCGGGACGCCATCATGTCCACCTTTGGTTTTTCCCAACGGTTTACAATCATGTGGAAGACTTCTGGGTGAAGTCCCCACTCTCCCGGGTGGAGGTCGTGCCTGCTGAGGAAGTCTGCTTCCCAGTTGTCCACTCCCAGAATGAACACTGCTGACAGTGCTATCACATGATTTTCCGCCCAGCGAAGAATCCTTGCAGCTTCTGCCATTGCCCTCCTGCTTCTTGTGCCGCCCTGTCTGTTTACGTGGGCGACTGCCGTGATGTTGTCCGACTGGATCAGCACCGGCTGACCTTGAAGCAGAGGTCTTGCTTGGCTCAGAGCATTGTAAATGGCTCTTAACTCCAGGATATTTATGTGAAGTGATGTCTCCAGGCTTGACCACAAGCCCTGGAAGTTTCTTCCCTGTGTGACTGCTCCCCAGCCTCGCAGGCTGGCATCTGTGGTCACCAGGACCCAGTCCTGAATGCCGAATCTGCGGCCCTCTAGAAGATGAGCACTCTGCAACCACCACAGGAGAGACACCCTTGTCCTTGGGGACAGGGTTATCCGCCAATGCATCTGAAGATGCGATCCGGACCATTTGTCCAGCAGGTCCCACTGGAATGTTCTTGCGTGGAATCTGCCGAATGGGATTGCTTCGTAGGAAGCCACCATTTTTCCCAGGACCCTTGTGCATTGATGCACTGATACTTGGCCTGGTTTTAGGAGGTTTCTGACTAGCTCGGATAACTCTCTGGCTTTCTCTTCCGGGAGAAACACCTTTTTCTGGACTGTGTCTAGGATCATCCCTAGGAATAGAAGACGTGTCGTCGGGATCAGCTGCGATTTTGGGATATTGAGAATCCAACCGTGCTGCCGCAGCACTACTTGAGATAGTGCTACTCCGACTACCAACTGTTCCTCGGATCTTGCCCTTATCAGGAGATCGTCCAAGTAAGGGATAATTAAAACTCCTTTCCTTCGAAGGAGTATCATCATTTCGGCCATTACTTTGGTAAAGACCCGGGGCGCCGTGGACAATCCAAACGGCAGCGTCTGAAACTGATAGTGGCAGTTCTGTACCACAAACCTGAGGTACCCTTGGTGAGAAGGGTAAATTGGGACATGGAGGTAAGCATCCTTGATGTCCAGAGACACCATATAATCCCCTTCTTCCAGGTTCGCGATCACCGCTCTGAGTGACTCCATCTTGAATTTGAACCTCTGTATGTAAGTGTTCAAAGATTTTAGATTTAAAATAGGTCTCACCGAGCCATCCGGCTTCGGTACCACAAACAGCGTGGAATAATACCCCTTTCCCTGTTGCAGGAGGGGTACCTTGATTATCACCTGCTGAGAATACAGCTTGTGAATGGCTTCCAATACCGCCTCCCTGTCGGAGGGAGACGTCGGTAAGGCAGACTTTAGGAAACGGCGGGGGGGGGGGAGATGTCTCGAATTCCAATTTGTACCCCTGAGATACCACCTGAAGGATCCAGGGGTCCACTAGTGAGTGAGCCCACTGCGCGCTGAAATTCTTGAGATGGGCCCCCACCGTGTCTGAGTCCGCTTGTAGAGCCCCAGCGTCATGCTGAGGACTTGGCAGAAGCGGGAGAGGGCTTCTGTTCCTGGGAACTGGCTGTTTGCTGCAGCCTTTTTCCTCTCCCTCTGCCACGGGGCAGAAATGAGGAGCCTTTTGCCCGCTTGCCCTTATGGGGCCGAAAGGACTGCGCCTGATAATACGGCGTCTTCTTATGTTGAGAGGCTACCTGGGGTAAAAATGTGGATTTCTCAGCAGTTGCCGTGGACACTAGGTCCGATAGACCTACCCCAAATAACTCCTCCCCTTTATAAGGCAATACTTCCATATGCCTTTTGGAATCAGCATCACCTGACCACTGCAGCATCCATAACCCTCTTCTGGCAGATATGGACAGCGCACTTACTCTTGATGCCAGTCGGCAAATATCCCTCTGTGCATCACGCATATATAAAAATGCATCTTTTAAATGCTCTATAGTCAGTAATATACTGTCCCTATCCAGGGTATCAATATTTTCAGTCAGGGAATCCGACCAAGCCACCCCAGCACTGCACATCCAGGCTGAGGCGATTGCTGGTCACAGTATAACACCCGTGTGAGTGTATATACATTTTAGGATATTCTCCTGCTTTCTGTCAGCAGGTTCCTTAAGGGCGGCCGTATCAGGAGACGGTAGTGCCACCTGTTTAGACAAGCGTGTGAGCGCTTTATCCACCCTTGGGGGTGTTTCCCAACGTGCCCTATCCTCTGGCGGGAAGGGGTATGATGCCAATAACCTTTTAGGAATTATCAGTTTTTTATCGGGAGAAACCCACGCTTCATCACACACCATTTAATTCCTCAGATGCAGGAAAAACTACAGGTAGTTTTTTCTCACCAAACATAATACCCTTTTTAGTGGTACTTGTACTATCAGAAATGTGTAAAACATTTTTCATTGCCTCAATCATGTAACGTGTGGCCCTACTGGAAGTCACATTCGTTTCTTCATCGTCGACACTGGAGTCAGTATCCGTGTCGGCGTCTGTATCTGCCATCTGAGGTAGCGGGCGTTTTAGAGCCCCTGATGGTCTTTGAGACGCCTGGACAGGCACAAGCTGAGTAGCCGGCTGTCTCCTGTCATCAACCGTCTTTTGTAAAGAGCTGACACTTTCACAAAATTCCTTCCATAAGCCCATCCACTCAGGTGTCGACTCCCTAGGGGGTGACATCTCCATTATAGGCAATTGCTCCGCCTCCACATCATTTTCCTCCTCATACATGTCGACACAGTCGTACCGACACACAGCACACACACAGGGAATGCTCTGATAGAGGACAGGACCCCACTAGCCCTTTGGGGAGACAGAGGGAGAGTATGCCAGCACACACCAGAGCGCTATATATATGTTGGGATAACACTATACAGAGTGTTTTTCCCCTTATAGCTGCTGTTTATATTATACTGCGCCTAATTAGTGCCCCCCCCCTCTTGTTTTACCCTTTTCTGTAGTGCATGACTGCAGGGGAGAGTCAGGGACACGTCCTTCCAGCGGAGCTGTGAGGGAAAATGGCGCCAGTGTGCTGAGGAGATAGGCTCCGCCCCCTTCTCGGCGGACTTTTCTCCCGCTTTTTTCAGGAATTTGGCAGGGGTTAATATACATCCATATAGCCCTGGGGGTTATATGTGATGTATTTTAGCCAGCCAAGGTGTTCATATTGCTGGGGAATGGGCGGGCCAGTCCATAGCATCAATGCCTTCGTCTTGCTGACACACTCCAGCCACATGAGGTCTAGCATTGTCTTGCATTAGGAGGAACCCAGGGCCAACCGCACCAGCATATGGTCTCACAAGGGGTCTGAGGATCTCATCTCGGTACCTAATGGCAGTCAGGCTACATCTGGCAAGCAGATGGAGGGCTATGCGGCCCCCAAAGAAATGCCACCCCACACCATTACTGACCCACTGCCAAATCGGTCATGCTGGAGGATGTTGCAGGCAGCAGAACGTTCTCCTTGGCGTCTCCAGACTCTGTCACGTATGTTACATGTGCTCAATGAGAACCTGCTTTCATCTGTGAAGAGCACAGGGCGCCAGTGGCGAATTTGTCAATCTTGGTGTTCTCTGGCAAATGCCAAACGTCCTGCACGGTGTTGGGCTGTAAGCACAACCCCCACCTGTGGACGTCGGGCCCTCATACCACCCTCATGGAGAGTGTTTCTGATCGTTTGAGTAGACACATGCACATTTGTGGCTTGCTGGAGGTCATTTTGCTGGGGCTCTGGCAGTGCTCCTCCTGTTCCTCCTTGCACAAAGGTGGAGGTAGCGGTCCTGCTGCTGGGTTGTTGCCCGCCTATGGCCTCCTCCACGTCTCCTGATTTACTGGCCTGTCTCCTGGTAGCGCCTCCATGCTCTGGACACTACGCTGACAGACACAGCAAACCTTCTTGCCACAGCTCGCATTGATGTGCCATCCTGGATGAGCTGCACTACCTGAGCCACTTGTGTGGGTTGTAGACTCCGTCTCATGCTACCACTAGAGTGAAAGCACCGTCAGCTTTCAAAAGTGACCAAAACATCAGCCAGAAAGCATAGGAGCTGAGAAGTGGTCTGTGGTCACCACCTGCAGAACAACTCCTTTATTGGGGGTGTCTTGCTAATTGCCTATAATTCCCACCTGCTGTCTATTCCATTTGCACAACAGCATGTGAAATTGATTGTCAATCAGTGTTGCTTCCTAAGTGGACAGTTTGATTTCACAGAAGTGTGATTGACTTGGAGTTACATTGTGTTGTTTAAGTGTTCCCTTTATTCTTTGAGCAGTGTGTGTATATATATATATATATGTGTGTATATATATATATATATATATATATATGTATATGTATATATATATATATATATAGTTATTATATCTATAGATCCTTATTAGTTTTTTTTTAACATTAAATTTTTATTAAAGATTTTTCACATAGAAATTAGGAACAGAAAAAAGAGATAAGGGAAACATAGGGGTAGTCCGGAATGGTTACAATAATCAAAGCACCAATAACGCACAGTTGGATAAATATACAATTGGTTACATTGGACGTTCAGAAACAGGAAGAAGAAAAAGCACCGAAAAGAGACATAGCAAAAAACAAAAAAATAAAATAAATAGAAATAAATAAAAATATCCGATATCTCAACATTCTTGAAGAGGTCAGTCTAGGTGGGGCTAAGCACAGATAAATCAATTGGAGAGCTATAGACGGTTAGCCTACCGTCTCTTCCCCTATAGTCGGACCAACCTAACCATTTCAGTTGGATAGAGTTAGCTGAGGAAGAATATTTAGCCTCCGCTGTTTCGAAAATGAAATGCTTGTGGATCTTATTTTGAATAGTCGCTATGGAAGGAATATTCTCAGATTTAGCTTTAGTGGCTATCAAGATATGCCCCAAGACGTAGCGATCACCTGCAGAGAGTTGGTCTACGTACAAATGAAATAATGCTAAAGCTGGGTCCAGGGGGATGATGAACCCTAAAACCATGCTAGCCATATAAAAAACGTCTCTCCAAAGTGGTTGTATAAGAGGGCAAGCCCAGAAAATATGAAATATATCCCCCGTAGAGCCACATTTTCTCCAACATAATTTAGATTGTGAAGGCCAGATTCTATTTTGTCTTTCAGGGGTGAAGTAGGCCCTGTGTATAAGCTTGTAGAACATTTCGGAGTGGTTAACACATTTGGAGACTTTAAAACAAGACCTAAATATACTGTCCCATTCTGCATCAATAAAGGATCTATTCAAATCTCTTTCCCATAAAATCTGAGCTTTTAATTTAGTCTGTGTGCCGTTTGTCAATTGAAATTGATACCACCACGTAATCCCACATTTATGCGAGGATGTCTCCAGTCGGCTTTTAATATAAGCCGGAAGAGAAGGTTTGTGAAGATGTGGGGGAGTAAATGAGTGTAACCAATTTCTCACCTGCAAGTATTTGAAAAAGTCTTGAGTCCGAACCCCAAATCTCTCTTGTAATTGAAAAAAGGACGTCAAGACGTCTCCTAAAAATAAATCGCCCACAGTGGAGAGCCCCTTCCGAATCCAATCACCTAGGGAAATATTAGGAATCAATGACATAAGAGCAATTAACGACAGATAGGGGGACGGTAATTTAATCTCTTCCGCAGAGGACACTATTTTATGCCATGAATCTAGGGTCGTTTTAATAGACTTGCAGGATCCGGACCTACTTCGAGCAGCAGATGGTGGCAACCAAAACAAATCAGAGAGAGTAACAGCGTTCAAATAAGAAGCTTCCATAATAACCCATGGTTTCAGGCTCGAGGTGTTAAACCAGTCTCTAGACTGACTTAACAGACAAGCACCATGGTACTTTTCTATATCTGGGAAAGCTACCCCACCGGTTTGTTTGGGCAGAATAAGAATCTTTTTAGCAATTTTCGGTCTAGAGCCTCCCCACACATATCTAATAATCAGGACCTGATTAAATTTATTATAGAAGAGTTTGGGAAGGGGTCTTGGTATGGCGCGAAACAGGTACATTAATTTTGGCAATAAGACCATCTTGACAGCAGCAATCCTACCCAGCCAAGACACCTCCTGTAGCATCCACTCCCCAGTCAGCTCCGTAAAAGCTTTTAATAATGGGGCATAATTACACTCAATTAAATTATTTTCTCTGGATAAGTTAATCCCTAGATAGATATCTCAAGGAGCAGGACTTCCAGGCGTATTTTTACAAATCTTTCAACCTAGAGACCACAGTCGGAGATATATTGAGTGGGAGGGCTTCAGTTTTATTAGTATTTAATTTATAAAAAGAAACATCTGAATAGTCTTGAAGAATGTTATGAAGAACTGGCAAGGAAGACTCAGGGTCAGAAAGACATAATAAAATATCGTCTGCAAACAAGCTGATTTTGTGAGAAATGCCCCCAATAACAGGGCCACTAATCAAGTCCCGGGATCTAATGCAAGCAGCCAAGGGTTCTATCGCCAACGTGAATATAATAGGAGATAACGGGCAGCCCTGACAAGTGCCATTGGATATATTAAAGGGTGAAGAAAGACATCCGTTAACAAAGAGCCTTGCACAGGGCGTGGAAATAAAGAGCCAGGATAGAGTCTAAGATCCTTCCAGAGAAGCCAAATTTGTTCAGAGTTAAATTCATAAAGTCCAAGTTCAACCTATCGAACGCCTTTTCGGCATCCAGAGACAAAACTAGGAGGGGTTCTTTTCTACAGGCAAGATGCTCAATAACATTAATCACCCTACGCGTATTATCCGGGGCCTGTCTGTTTAAAATGAAGCCCACTTGATCAGGGTTGATAAGAGAAGGGAGAAGTGGACTGATGCGGTTGGCAACTAATTTGGCATACATTTTTAGATCCGTATTTAATCGAGCAATTGGTCTAAAATTTTGGACTGAGGTGGTTTTTTTTCCCGGTTTGGGGATGGTGATGATTTGAGCTTCCAGCATCTCCTTGGGAAAGTGCCCAACTTCTGAGGCTTCATTAAACACTGATAAGAGCTCCTTAAAGGATTTATAGAAACCAGAAGGATAACCATCCGGCCCCGGGGCCTTATCCGCTGGAAGGGAGTCAATAGCCTTTTCGACTTCGACTAAAGTCCAAGGCACACTAAGAGAGCTAAAGGACTCAGGTGACAGCGAAGGGAGAGTAAAATTGCCCAGAAAATTCTGAACATCCATACCTGTAGGTTGAAAAGTGGATGAATCCCCCTTCAAGTTGTATAGTTTAGAATAATAAGATGCAAAGATATTTGCAATTTTGTCAGGATCGTAGACTCTCTTACCCCTATTCGAATGGACAATGTGAATTTTTTCCTTAGCTTTCTTGCCCCTCAACTTACTCGCCAGTAGTCTACCAGCCTGGTTACCATAAACATAGAATTTTTGGTTCAGTCTATGTAGGTTGCGTTGGAATTCCACTAAATAGAAAACGTTTACCGCCTCTCTGGCTTCCTGCAATGATTTAAGAGGGGCTTTATCGTGTGGATGTGCCTTGTGAGAACTCTCCAGGGAAGCGACTGCAAGCTCGGCTTGTTCCAATTTTTTACGATATTCCCTTTTAAGTTTAGCCGCTGTTTGAATCGCTGTCCCTCGTGTTACTGCTTTGAGGGCGCACCAGAATGTGAAGATAGATGTCTCCCGAGGAGAGTTCTCAGAAAGGTAATAATCCATGGTGGTTTGGATAGCCTGTGTGGTCTTCGGCTGAAGAAGTCTTTGTTTACCTAAGCGCCAGGGGGCCGGGGTAATCTTTCTACTGCAAATATCCCACTCGATGAATAGTGGGGAGTGATCCGACCATGACATGGGGAGAATGGAGATTTTACGGATGGACTGTAGAGTCCACTTATCCGCTAAAGCTAAGTCTATTCTGGAATAAGAGGCATGTACCGGGGAATAAAATGTGTAGTCTCTGTCCATTGGGTGTTTAACGCGCCAAACGTCTAAAAGATCGTATTCCACCAATGACTGGCTAAAGCCCTTTGCATTCCTATGGAGCTGACTGGAGAGTGAGGGCCGCTTGCCAGAGTTATCAACCAAAGGGTCCAGGGTCAAGTTGAAGTCCCCCAATAAGAGTAAAGCTCCCTTGGCCAATTGTTGCACCTCAGCACAGAGTTTCCTGCAAAATGCTAGTTGCCTGGTGTGAGGAGCATAACAGGAAACTATTGTCACCTCTTTATTTTCGAGAGTACGAACATGAATTAGAATTCTCCCCTCAGGGTCGCAGTATTGCGATGTGAGGGAAAACGCGCAATGTTGAGACACCAAGATTGCCCCCCCGCCTTCTTTGCTGGCCCGTTGGCCAAGTAGCAATGGGGAAATCTCCCATTAGTAAACCGTGGAGGGGCAGATTTAATAAAATGTGTCTCTTGGACGGCTATGATTTGAGCTTTAAGTTTATGGAAATAATTAAGTGCCAACCTCCTCTTTCATGGGGAATAAAGACCCTTTGCATTTATAGAGATAATGTTACCCATACTGTAAAGATATAGAGGATTGCATAGCTATCATCAACCAGCTGGCATGTAGAAAATATGTGTAACAATTTCCGGACAGAAGGAAAGGAAAAGGGAAAGAAAGGATAAGAAAAAGAAGAATAACAGGAAAAGGAAACATAACATTAACCCCTCTTGGGGGCACAGTTGGACGCCTAACCATGGCAACTCAGAGTTAAACTGTGGGGGGTAGTGGTCAATCTGCCCGCACCCGAACTAAAATTAAACAAGATGTAGTTCCTCGGTCCTCCATCTCTGGTCCCCCGCACTGCCATCCGCCGGGACTAAAAGAAACTCAGGTAGAATTCCCAGCTAACAAAGAAATGTGGGCGGCAGTCGGGGCAACAGAATTAGACAACAAACAGTAAACTAGTGGTGTTGAGGCAACACCCAAAAACAATCTAACAACACTCCAATATTACATAAACACCCGCATCAAACAACCGCCAAGGAACTGGTGCAACATAGGAAACATGACATGACAAACCGATTAGAAAGACATGAAATCTCCTGATTTAGTGGCCTCTTATAGACCCATTACCCTCCTGAATCAGGATTACAAAATTCTTTCTAAAATTCTAGCAACCCGCTTACAAACAATCCTTCCTTCTCTTCTGACATCCCACCAAGCTGGTTTTACTCATGGCAGGAACATGGTTCGCAACGTTCGTTTGGCGGTAGCGGCTTTATATTCCTCAACGGTCCAAGAGCATTCCAATAAAATATTGTTAAGTTTGGATGCCGAAAAGGCATTCGATAAAGTTTTATGGCCTCATTTATATGCCATATTACAACAAAGAGGATTTGACTATTCCTTTATTAATTTAATTAAATATCTATATAACTCCCCCAGGACGAAATTGTTAATCAATGGTCTTTTAGGTAATCCTATTCAAATGTACAGGGGAACTCGACAGGGATGCCCTTTATCCCCCTTACTTTTCAATCTCGCATTAGATCCCTTGTTAAGAGTTCTCCAATCTTGGCCCCTTTTCCAGGGAATATCCTATAGTAATATAGAAATTAAGGTAGCTGCCTTTGCTGACGATCTTCTTCTTTTTATTTCTAACCCACACGAATGTTTAATGCCCCTTCTTTCTAAATTGGAAGACTTTGGTACGATATCAGGGTTTACCATAAATCACTCTAAATCTACCATTATGGCCCTATGCGCTTCTTTTCGTAAAAATACATTACAGGTTGGTAATCTGAAATGGGCAGATAATTATATTTCTTACTTAGGGATTCGCCTTCCTAGAAATATCCATGATTTATATACCATTAATATAAAAAGTACTATTGATACAGTCCTTAAGGAGTTAGACGGTTGGCAACATTTAAGATTATCTTATCTGGGGAGAGCCAACCTTATAAAAATGATTACCTTCCCGAAGCTGCTGTATCCTATTCAGGTTCTGCCACTTGTGTTTACTAAGACGGATCTTAAACGAATTGATGCGGCTTTCCGACAATTTATTTGGAAAAAAACAAAACCCCGCCTCAGTCTTAGATTGTTACAAAGAACTAAATCGGAAGGAGGTATTAATTTTCCAAATATAGAAATCTACAATTACGCTGCTATATGTAGACATATTAAGGATTGGATTTCACATACTGAATTATATTCCAATTATTTAGTGGAACAGTCCTTCCTAACCAATATAGATTTAGTCTGTTTTTTACATTTTCATAAATCTGACATCCCAACAGAAATATTAGACAACCCTCTCTTGATGTCAGCATGGTCAGTTTGGCATACGATCCGCAATAAATGGAGACTTAACGCCTCATACTCTTTGTTTCTTCCTTGGCTTGGTAATGTGAACTTTCAACACGGTTTGGCTTCTGCTCCCTTTACTTTATGGGCCCAACAGGGGCTTACTACAATTCGTCAGCTTACCGATGCAACCACAAAACATACTATTACTTTTTCTCAGGCTCAATCTAAATTTTCTTTCTTACAAACTCATAATTTTGCCTTTATGCAAGCACAACATTATGTCTCCAAAATAGCCTCTTATCTTTCTCCTGTGGATTGGACGAACCAATTGGATATTGCCTTTCAATCATTATTCAATGCTAGAGGAGCTATTTCCGGGTTTTATAAAATATTAAGAACACCGTATTATGAAGGCCACTATGACACAGGCATTACTAGATGGCAGAGACACTTTCCTGATCTTAGTGAAGCAACCATTCTAAAAGCACTTTTATATTCCAATCGTACCCTTCCAGCCATTATGTACCAGGAAATGTTTTTCAAAATTTTTTACAGGGGATACCTATCACCTTCTCGCTGTCAGTTGATGGGGTTGTCTTCCGGTTCGACATGTCCAAAGTGCACTCGACCTGAGGCTACTCTCTTTCACTGTTTGTGGGACTGCACTCATATTAAAAAATTCTGGCTTCAAATAAAACAATTCGCCATTTCAGATCTAGTTAACTTTCTACCTCTGTCCCCTGAATGGGCCATTTTTGGCATACTAACAACCACTTCTAAAGTATCTCCGGGCTGTCGCAAGCTATTGTTAATAATATCAGCGGTGGCTAAAAAATGTATCTTGCAGCAATGGATACATTCATCTCCTCCTTCCTTACAAATGTTTAAAGATAAGCTTTTTCACGTATTTAAAATGGATTGGATGGAGACTTCATTACATAAAGAACAACGCATTGAGAAATTTTTTGAGGTCTGGGAATCCTTTATTGATACTTTAAACATTTCAACAAAGACTCAGATCCATAATTGTTTTCGTACAACGCTATGGTATGAAACTGCAGTATTTCTCTCTGAACCCCCCATTCGATTGGATTAACATCCTCCCCCCCCCCCCCTCGCGGGGCTACAGGCGATCTCCTCCCTCTTCTCTTTACATCATAAATTCTTTCTTTCTCCTCGTTCTGCTCTTCTATATCTTCTTCCCTTTCTTTCCTCTCTTTATTCTTTCTCATTGGAAGATCACTTTCTTCCGATTGATTAGATATTGCTTTGATACTTTATGGATTCTATAACTTGGATAGAACATTTGTATTACAGTCATGTTCTCCCATATTGTTTAATTACTTATTATCCCAATTACTGTTTTATTAACATTGTAACGAAAATATATACAAGGAAAATGGAAAATAAAAACATTTTTGAAAAAAAAAGAAAGACATGAAATCAATGCAAACGTAGTAAAACAGACGATACTCAAAGATCTGCAGCCGACGAGGCCCAGTCCCACTGAAGGCCCCGTTCGGGAGAGGTGTGTGTAAAAGAGCTTGCAGAGTTCCATGATGCTAGGATCTTTTTACCCTCCTCGACGTTCGTTATGACAACAGTAGAACCTTCTCGAGAAATAAGCAACTTAGTAGGAAATCCCCATCTGTATAGAATGTTCTCTTTACGTAACACTGATGTGATGGGGTAAAGAGAGCGCCTTTTAGCTAGAGTAGCAGGGGACAGGTCTCCGAATATCTGAAGTGAGCCCAGAGCTTCTGAAGCAGTATCCGATGGTCTAGCAGCTTTCAAAATTGCCTCCTTCACATGGAAATAGTGCAACCTCATAAGGACGTCCCGGGGGACACCATCAGGAGCGTTCCTGGCTTTAGGGAGCCTATGGATACGATCGATCAGAAAGTCCACTGAGCGGTACGAAGGAAGAAGTTTGCTAAAGAGGTCAACTGCAAAATCGTTTAAAGCGCTATAAGTGACAGCCTCCGGGACACCTCACAGCTTTATGTTGTTACGTCTCGATCTGTCCTCTAACTCAGAAAGTTTGTCCCTAAGCGCTGTGACCTCATTTTGAAGCAGTTCATGAGAAGAGATCAGGTCATTGTGCGAAGACACCACTTCACCCATTTTTGTTTCTAAGTGATCGGTGCGACCACCAATCTCATCAATAGATCTCTGACATTCCTTCATAGTCGCTCTAAATTCTGCCGCACCTTCATCCTTAAATTGCATTATGAGATGCTTCATAGTGCCCACCGTAAGCGAGTTACTGTCATCGATAGAGCTGGTGTGTACGGTAACAGAGGTAGGGGCGGACGCATCCCGAAGTGGTGAGGACACAGGGACAGCAGGCTTAGAGGCGCCACTCCGTACATCTTTTGTTTTAGCGGCTTGAGGAGAAGGTTTAAAGAGTGCCACTTGGGAAACAGTTTTAGCGACCTTATATTTCTTGGGAGGCATAATAAAGCTGACCGATAAAAGTAGAAGAACTGGAGGCAAGAGGCGTCTGTAATATCAATCAAGGAAGGATCCACATAAAAGTTGAGTTGTCATATCATGTCATAGGAGCATTCGGGTGGAGGCAGAGTTATCTCAGAGCAGTCACATCATAATAGCGTGGTCATTCTACCATGGGGACATCGCAGCAGATCGTCTCGGCAGGTGCTGTAATATCTGCGGTCCTACAAAGTCTGCTGTACAATATGTATTATATATCGAGCACACTGTGTGAGAAATGCATGCAATTACACCCAGTGGCCACAAGATGGGGCAGTTGTAGTAGAAGAAAATACTGCCGAGTGAAAGTCCATTGCTCCACAAAGAAGGGAATGCACAAATCCCTCAACAGAGGCCCCAGAGTGGGATCAAAGCCAGAATAATGCCAGAGGGCCACCAGTCCCGGTTTAGCCCTAGTCCAGAGTCCCCCACAACAGACAGGTACACTACTACCGCAGATGCAGCTCGTTCAGTGCATTCCAAAATGGCCGCCGCGTCTCCCTGGGCATCTGTCTCCCTGCTGTTCCCCGCTGCCAGGCACCTCCACCACCTGCTGCCCCAGGGGGTGTCCACCCTGGGGGTCTGGGGAAGGCTACCGATGGCTCCTGTGAGTTGGGTAAGGTCCGCGCCGCTTCCCGGCACCGCGTCCCCATTATGGAGCTCCAAACGCCGGCACCGGGAGTACGCGACGCCCTGGCTTCCGGAGGTGCGTAGGCCGCAACTTGCGGGAACAGAGAGAACTGCTCCCCGGCTCTGCAGTGATCACTACTGGGCCCAGGTGGTTTACAGGGGGGAAGGGGAGCCCCCGGAGAGGGTACACAGCGGGTTTAAATAAAAAATTATGTGTTTAATAAAACTGGGAAGAGGAGCCAAGCAGAAACACGTCTGCACTCTTCTCCAGCTAGGCCATGTCCCCCCGATCCTTATTAGTTTTAAGTACAGTTACCATATGCACTGGTGGCTTATGGTTGCACTTTATATTATATTATAGGTCCATTTATCCCACACGGATGAATTATAACTTTAAGAATTTGATAGTCGTTATCCCTAGGTGTCTAAAACCTTGGGGTTGCGCTCCTGGATAGATGGGGTCAGGTGACTGGAGCACATGTTAGAAAGTGTTTGGCCGTCCTTGTGGAGCGCATAGTAATGGCGCTGGAACGCAAGGGTTCCGACCAGCACCAGGACCTCGGAGCGACGCCATTGGAGAGAAAGGGTCATGTGACTGGATCACATGACAGGAAGAGTGTGGCCGTCCCTGTGGAGTGCATAGTAATGGCGCTGGAACGCATGGGCTCCTGCCAGCGCTAATATGTGGGCGCCGAGAGCGAGTGCGGCTATGTATTCCGCCGCGAGTAGGAGTGTGTGTTAGGCAGTACATTTCTTTATTTAAAGGATGGGCTGCGATTGCTAGCTGATGTTAGGTTTGTTAGGTAAATGAGCACTGACAGCATAGTGTCCCGCCCTGCAATTTAATGATTGGATGCAGGTAATTGTCAATCATGGTGTAGATGTATTGCTGTAGTGAATAGCATTATGGGTGAAACATTAATAAATGGTTTTATCAGCTATTTTTAAGTATTATAAACTTTTTAAGGGATTGAGGATTAGTAAATAAGTACTATTATTCACTAAGTTAATGGTATATTTTATAGTTCCATTTTTAATCACTGTTTTTTGGTATTTTTTATGCACCAATCACATTAACAAGTGTGATGATGTCACCTCCATTCCCTTTATAAACAGTTTTGTGGCTCAGTGTTTCATTACACAGATGCTGAGTCACCTTTGCAGATCTATTGAGGGTAAGGATTGTTTTTGCAGCATTAAGGCACCATTGTGAATTAGGGGGGTAATTCCAAGTTGATCGCAGCAGGATTTTTTTTTTGCAGTTGGGCAAAACCATATGCACTGCAGGGGAGGCAGATATAACATGTGCAGAGAGAGTTAGATTTGGGTGTGGTGTGTTCAATCTGCAATCTAATTTACAGTGTAAAAATAAAGCAGCCAATATTTACCCTGCACAGAAATAAAATAACCCACCCAAATCTAACTCTCTCTGCACATGCTATATCTGCCTCCCCTGCAGTGCATATGGTTTTTCCCAACTGCTAAAAAAAATCCTGCTGCGATCAACTTGGAATTACCCCTTAGGTTCCTACTAATTACTGATACTTTGTAAACTGTACTTTTGATACTGTGTAAATTATGCCTTTGATACTATGTAAACTGTGTTTATATTTGTCAGAATGTTACCATAGATTCTATAAAAATGTATGTCTGTGGATTCAACAACTAAAGGATTTATGATGTTAAGCACACCAATTAATTTTATTGTAAATTTAAGAATCCACTGGGTTGATAAGGATACCCCCTCTTTTCCTACATTTAATTGAATATTTTAGGATAAATATGATGCTTATAAGTATTATTTCCCCGTAAGATTTTTGTGAGAGGGGATATGCTATAATACTTCATCATATGAATTTAAGGGGAGAGTATAGCCCTTTTGTGGATTTATATAATCCTTCTATGGGTAGAACATTCACTAATTCAATTAAATTATTAGATTATTATATTAAATTCCAATAATTAATTTACTAATATGAAATTGCTAGGTTCGCCTACTAAGTGATTTGTCTTTGAACCTGAGCATCTGATTTTCCATGTGCAAATTGTCTCACTATAAGGTGTGTGTTGCTTTCCCTGACCAGTTAATTGGGTCTTATATACCTGTATATAGCGTCATTTAGCTTAATATACTTGATGTAATTGTTTTTTATTAGGCTTGACTGAGTGGCCAATTTGAATCAATAATTAATTTACTAATATGAAATTGCTAGGTTCACCTACTAAGTGATTGTCTTTGAACCTGAGCATCTGATTTTCCATGTGCAAATTGTCTCACTACAAGGTACGTGTTGCTTTCCCTGACCAGCCAATTGGGTCTTATATATAGCGTCATTTAGCTTAATGCACTTGATGTAATTGTTTTTATTAGGCTTGACTGAGTGGCCAATTTGAAGTCCTAGGGACCTATAGGGTCTTGTCATCAAGCATTCATGAATGAGCCATTGAGATTGTGGTTCTATATACTATTCATACTTACCATTTAGTTGAGGTACGTTCCTAAAATATATTTATATTTTATGTGAAGGTTATCCTGGATTGATTTTTTCTTCTGTTCTCTGTTTACTCTTTTGTATATACTGCACTTTTTAGAACATTCTTATGTGTGATGTTCCTTATATCTATTATATACAATTATGAACGTTTTATTGATTAGTTCTTATACAATCATAAATCCACCCCTGATGAAGTCTTGGAGAAAAGACGAAAACGCGTTGGATTGTCTTCTTATGAAGCTCATGTAAAAGAAAAAGTGGATATTACAGAATATCACCTGTAAATTGCTACTGTGGTCATTGATCTGTAAAAAAAAGTGACGCGAGTTACCACTTTTTCTATGTACAAATATTGGTTGTATGTTTTTACAATAATAAAAGTTTTTAGATGGAACATGTCACCATTATGTTTTAGGAGTAAAGTTTTTTAAAAGGTTTTGTTTACATTATTAAGTATTGATACGTATTGTGGGCGCCAATTCTTCTATTGTGTTATATATTCTTATTTTCAATTCCTTCTAACAGGGAATTTAGAAGAATAAGGCTGCCATTTCTACATCCAGTGCAGTCATTTGCATTAAGTATACTACACTTATCAGCGCAGAGGGAGAGTATTGTTTATATATATATATATATATATATATATATATATATTTAACACTTAAACAACACAATGTAACTCCAAGTCAATCACACTTCTGTGAAATCAAACTGTCCACTTAGGAAGCAACACTGATTGACAATCAATTTCACATGCTGTTGTGCAAATGGAATAGACAGCAGGTGGGAATTATAGGCAATTAGCAAGACACCCCCAATAAAGGAGTTGATCTGCAGGTGGTAACCACAGACCACTTCTCAGCTCCTATGCTTTCTGGCTGATGTTTTGGTCACTTTTGAAAGTTGGCGGTGCTTTCACTCTAGTGGTAGCATGAGACGGAGTCTACAACCCACACAAGTGGCTCAGGTAGTGCAGCTCATCCAGGATGGCACATCAATGACTCCATAAGGGTGGTACGAGGGCCCGAAGTCCACAGGTGGGGGTTGTGCTTACAGCCCAACACCGTGCAGGATGTTTGGCATTTGCCAGAGAACACCAAGATTGGCAAATTCGCCACTGGCTCCCTGTGCTCTTCACAGATTAAAGCAGGTTCTCACTGAGCACATGTGACAGACATGACAGAGTCTGGAGACGCCAAGGAGAATGTTCTGCTGCCTGCAACATCCTCCAGCATGACTAGTTTGGCAGTGGGTCAGTAATGGTGTGGGGTGGCATTTCTTTGGGGGGCCGCACAGCCCTCCATGTGCTCGCCAGAGGTAGCCTGACTGACATTAGGTACCGAGATGAGATCCTCAGACCCCTTGTGAGACCATATGCTGGTGCGGTTGGCCCTGGGTTCCTCCTAATGCAAGACAATGCTAGACCTCATGTGGCTGGAGTGTGTCAGCAGTTCCTGCAAGACGAAGGCATTGATGCTATGGACTGGCCCGCCTGTTCCCCAGACCTGAATCCAATTGAGCACATCTAGGACATCACAGTGGCGGATTTAGCGGGGGGCGATTAGGGCGAACGCCCCCCCTACATGTACCGGCACCGGGATGGAGGCCGGGTCCCGTTGCGGTGGTGGGAACGGGGTGGAGAGCGGTGCAGCGCGGCGGGGGAAGGGGAGAGAGAGAGAGCGTCCTGACACGCGTACAGCGGCCTCTGTTTTTACCACGCCCCCTCCTCCCTGTACGCGCGTCAGGACGCTCTCTCTCTCTCTCCTCATCCCCCACCGCGCTGCACAGCTCTCCACCCCGTTCCCAATACCGCAGCGGGACCTGGCCTCAGGCTCCATTCACTGTCAGGTGTGTGTGTGTGTGAGTGTGTGTCTGTCAGGTGTGTGTGTGAGTGTGTGTCTGTCAGGTGTGTGTGTGTGTGTGTGAATTTCGCCTCATACATTGTGCTATAATGTGCATTTAGGATCATTCAGTGTGCTATAATGTGCATTTAGGATCATTCAGTGTGCTATAATGTGCATTTAGGATCATTCAGTGTGCTATAATGTGCATTTAGGATCATTCTGCGTGCTATAATGTGCATTTAGGATCATTCAGTGTGCTATAATGTGCATTTAGGATCATTCTGTGTGCTATAATGTGCATTTAGGATCATTCAGTGTGCTATAATGTGCATTTAGGATCATTCTGCGTGCTATAATGTGCATTTAGGATCATTCAGTGTGCTATAATGTGCATTTAGGATCATTCTGCGTGCTATGATGTGCATTTAGGATCATTCTGCGTGCTATAATGTGCATTTAGGATCATTCAGTGTGCTATAATGTGCATTTAGGATCATTCTGCGTGCTATAATGTGCATTTAGGATCATTCAGTGTGCTATAATGTGCATTTAGGATCATTCTGCGTGCTATGATGTGAATTTCGGATCATTCAGTGTGCTATGATGTGAATTTCGGATCATTCTGCGTGCTATGATGTGCATTTAGGATCATTCTGCGTGCTTTGATGTGAATTTTGGCTCATTCTGCGTGCTATGATGTGAATTTTGGCTCATTCTGCATGCTATGATGTGAATGTCGGCTCATACAGTGTGCTATAATGTGAATTTCAGCTCATTCAGTGTGCTACAATGTGAATTTCGGCTCATTCACTGTGCTATAATGTGAATTTCAGATCATACTGTGTGCTACATTGTGAATTTCAGCTCATACAGTGTGCTATAATGTAAATTTCGGCTCATTCTGTGTGCTGTAGAAACAGAAATTGTCGGCAGATAAGAACCACTTGGCCCATCTAGTCTGCCCCCTTTTTTTTTTTTTACATTATTTTTATCTCTAACCTTATCTGATCCTTATTTCTTTGTAAAGAGAATAACCCAGACGCGCTGTCACAGCTGCCAGAAGGGATTGTCAGTCCCTGAAAATGTTTTAAAGAAATAAGAAAATGAAAACTGGCGCTAATGTGTTTCTCCAATAATAATAAACGACTGTGGATCAATTAAAAAATGACATGGAATTTATTACCTATACATCACAAATAAAAACTAAAAAACATCCTGAACATATATAGCAGATATAAAATTGAGGCATATATGGAGCTATGATATATTTATAGGTGGCTGCTTTCAGTGTCCACAAATGGATCCCGGACTAAGTGCCTTGTGCAAAGTTCTCTGGTGAGAGGGAATAAGTACAGCTGGTATTACCCGTGTTGATGGAGACTTCCAAAGGTTTTTAGAGGTTTTTCAGCAAGCAAGCTGTGGCAATGAAACAACCTGGGTCTCTCCCATCGGTGCTGTATATATGAAATTCCTCAGAGTTCCAAATGGCAGATTTAAAAGTCCATATCTGGATCCGACTTGAAAGTGGAACACTTGTGGTGGTCGTCGCAGCTTCAACACTTAACGCGTTTCCCTAGGTAAAGTCACCTAGCTTCATCAGAAGTATGGCTCCATCTGATTTTGGGATCTATTTATACCCCATTTAATGACCTGATGCCCCTCAGGTGTGATGTAAAAATTATCAATAATCCACAGTCTTAGTAAAAATACAGAAATTCTATATATAGTATACTCATGATATACATGAAAAAGGATGGGAGGCAAACCCACATGAAAAAGAAATTTCAGAAGTAGCAAAATCAATAAGATAAATCTCTATTATCAGGAGGGTCAAAGGTCAATGTAGTCACATGACTCACCCCCTGTTTATTATGAACAACCGCTTCTAATCATATGCATTAATTACATAAACTTCACTCCCCCAGTCACTGGGATGATAGTGTCCCCATAATAAATATGACTTACATGAATATCCCCAAGTTGATATATGGAGATGGGGAGATTTATCTCCTGGGCTCCGTATAACGCTGTGTGCTCCTTCCGGGTCACGTGACCGGCGGCATCACGTGTAAGAAGATTTGCTAGAGCGCCCTGGTTGCTTAGCGACTGAGCGTGTATCTGCGTGATGTGCAGTGACGTGATGCCGCTGTCACGTGATCGGAATTCTGGAGAAGACAGATTTGTATAGCTGGTTGCTAGGTGACCTGGACGTGCACCCGCATATTGTGTGTAACCATCATGCCGCTGTCATATTACAGAAGGCTTACAGTTATATGGCTATAAACAGAATATTCCCACTGATGGGCTAATCAAAACACATTATGAATGGATATATACATATATATTTAATATAATAAGGTCATTATGTCTACATTGGCTGGTAACTCTTTTTTAATTACTAAAACCATCAGCAGCATACTATTATACATAACAAATGACCAGATGTAATCATATATTAGAATCTCACTGTACAACCAAGCAATACGTAATAAATAATGACAAATATTATATCACTAATCTCCCTTGAAATGGGAAACATCTGGATACTATTGTATTACTTTTTGTTGTTTGTTTTTTATATTTTTTATATATATATATGTTTTTTATTTTTATTTTTATTATTTTTTATATATATATATATATTTTTTAACCCTCAAGAACACTAAAAGAAGAGAAACATGATTGTAATCAATATAATAATGGCATTCATTATGGTTATAGATAGGCTTGTCCCGTTCATAGGTGTCTAATTATATATAATAAAATGGAGAGCACTGACTCCTATTGAGTCTAGGAGATAATTATAAGTACATTTAATACTGAAAGTATTTAACATGTTGGACCCAAGTCATCACAACCCTAACGATAGCATAGGGTGGCTGTACAGCCGTGGAGTGACTCCAGTTGACAGGAGTTCCTGAACACTCGGAAGGAACTTCGAATGACCGCTAATCCTGAACGCGCTGACAGGTGTAAACACTGTCCCGTCCAGGGTTGCGTGGAAGTCTCCAAGGCCATACAGACCACACACAGGTGACACAGATTTGTCACCTGTACCTATTGGTCTCGAGAGTGGTTGGTGGCATGGGATCAACAAGATGTATTGGTCAAAGATGATTAGTAAATTCTAAACCACTACGTTTAGTTCCATTGTCTCATTTAGACCTGAAGGGTGCACTGAATTAAACTGAAGCATCCAGTAGATTTCTCTCTTACATAATAACGAAAATCTATCACCCCCTCTCCCCGTAGGGGCTATATGTTCCAATCCTAGAATCGAGAGACAACTGGGATCTTTCTGATGTGTGGAATAGAAGTGTCGGGACACACTATGTTTGAAAAAACCTTTTGCAATGTTTCTTTTATGCTCCATGAACCTGGTACGTAGTTTCCTGGTGGTGCGGCCCACATAATATAAGTTGCAACTGCACCAAAGGAGGTAGACAACATATGAAGAATCACAGTTTATAAATGATTTAATAAAATGAGTGTCTATTTTATTTGGTAATTCGATTGACACCGTTTTCCTTAATGTATGGAGACAGACCTGGCATTTATTTTTGCCACAGTGAAAGAAACCCAAGGGTTTTTTTGTCAACCATTCAGAGCCTGATTCTTGTTTTCTAGTACAGTCTTTGTTCTCTACTTTTTTCAAATAGCTTGGAGCTAAAAGAGTTTTTAGAGACCTATTTTTTCGATAAATTATTAGTGGAGCTTGAGGAAGTGTCTCCACCAAGATACGGTCCTGTTTCAAAATTTTATAATTTCTGTGTATTATACTGCGTATCTGTCCTGCACAGCTATTGAATTTACATATAAATGCAGAACTCCTATCTTTTTTAGTTGGATCTTCTTCTCTTTTAGAATGATGTTGCAAAAGACTGTTCCTATCTAAACCAGAAACCTCCGTAAGGGCTTTTTGTAAAATATTATCTGGGTACCCACACTCTCTAAAAGAAGAGAGTAGGGTATCCGCTTGTTCAGTGAAAGTGGTAAAATTGGAACAGTTTCTTCTAAGGCGGATAAGTTGTCCCTTAGGAATATTTTGCTTCCAGGGTTTATGATGTGCACTACTAAAGTGCAAAAAAGAGTTGGTATTGGTCTTTTTATTAAATGTGGACGTGACTATTTTATTATTGATAATCTCTAAATCGATATCTAGAAAATTAATTTTAGTGGTGTGAAACATAGAAGTGAAAGTGAGATTATACTTATTACAAGATAATGACTGAATGAACTGTAAAGCAGAATGTGAATCCCCATCCCAAATAATAAAAAGATCATCTATATAGCGGCCATAGAGGACCAGGTTCGCCTCCCAGCCGCCACCCCACACATGGGTTTGTTCGAACTCCCCCATGTAGAGGTTGGCATAGCTGGGTGCGAACCTGGTCCCCATGGCCGTGCCCATTACCTGAAGGTAAAAATCACCAAGGAATAAAAAATAATTATGTGATAAAATGAAAGATATAGAAGAAATGAGAAAAGATTTCTGTTCCTCACTGAGGTCATCATCCATGTCTAGTCTCCTTTTGATTACTTCGCACCCCAATTGATGAGGGATATTTGTGTAAAGTGCAGATACATCCAGGGTGAGAAAAGAATAAGATTCTTTCCACGAGATGGTGTTTAATAAATTTAAGAAATGTGTAGTATCTTTAATGTGAGACCTCAGTGAGGACACTCTAGATTGAAGAAAAGAGTCTACATAAAAAGAAAGATTTGAGGTTAAAGAATCAATACCTGAAATAATAGGTCTCCCGGGAGGTGTAGTGAGGGATTTGTGAATTTTGGGTAAATAATAAAAAACTGGAATAAGGGGGTGAGTAGAGAAAAGAAAATGATAAATATCTCTAGTGATAATACCTGAATCTAAGGCTCCTTCTAATAAAGTTTTGAGGTCTGACTGAAATTTTAATGTGGGGTCTCCCTTTAAAATGTGGTAGTGTTCTAAATTGTTCAGTTGTCTAAGTGATTCCACTATATAGTCGACACGGTTCAAAATTACTAGACCCCCCCCCTTATCTGCCTCTTTTATTATGATGGTTGAATCATCCACCAATGATTTAAGAGCTTCCTTTTCTTTCCTACTTAAATTGGATGATTGTTTTTTGTCATAATATTTTTGGCACATGTCCTTGAAATCATCCAAGGTAATGCGATAAAAAGTTTCGATAGAGCTGCTTTTTGCACTGATTGGGAAGAACTCCGATCTCTTCTTAAATCTATTTGTATTTTTAATATCATAGATTTTGATTTCAGTATTAAGGGAATCTTCTGAATCTACATTACCCTCCTGCCACAAGCTCTCCAAGGTGTTTAATAAAAAGGTATCTGTGCTATCCAATATTATAGGGATGGAAGTGTCCTGTAAGGTTTTCAATCGTTTGTTCGCAAAATAACGTTTACGACAAAGTGTGCGAACAAATTTGTTCAGGTCAACATATAAATCAAACAGATTGGGACCGCTTGTGGGGGCAAACTTTAGTCCCTTCCCAAGCAGTGTTAATTCTGATTGGGTGAGTTTCTTTGAAGATAAATTAATTACTTTTTTAGAGTCCCTCTCTAGATCCAATGTATAAACTTGTTTATTCTTAAGTGGATGTTTATGTCTCAAACGTCCTCCTCTCGTGCCTCTGCACTTGGATTTCTGACTCTTTTGTTTCTGAAGTCTGCTCTCTGTCTCTTTGGTGGAGATTCCCACCTGTTGTGTCTGTACTCCCTGTCTAAAAAATGCTCCTCTCTATTTCGGATTCTACCTCTATAGGAGTCTGTGTTTGTTGGTTCCGATTTGTCTTGATAATAACTTGGATTATTTTTATTGTTGAAATCCTTTTTCCTAGCTCCTAGTTGTTTGGGTGACCTCTTTGGGTCAACTTGATGACTAAGGGCTTCAAATCTATTAGTATGTTCAAAATTTTCATGTCTATCCTGTTGGTGACGTGGATATTCCCTCTCCCTCCCTGAAATATTTCTAGGGGTGCCTGGCCTACGAGTTTGTTTAGAATTATTCCTGTAACTTCTGATTTGATCATTCTTATAGTCAAATGAGTCTCTCTTAAACTTTCTATATTTATTATCCATCAAGTTTTTTTCAAAGTTTATAACTCTCTCATTAACACGTCTATCTTTCTCCTTAAATTCTGTTAGTGACATGTATTTATCAATTGATTTTTTCAAAACATCTATTTCTTTTTCTATTTGTTGAACCTTATACGATCTAAATTTTATAATGGTTTTCATGAGGGCTAACGAGCAATTATCTAACAAATTGTCCCATTCTTTTTGGAACTCAGGATAATCAGAAAAGATTGAGTTCTTGAATAACCTGAGTCCCCTTGGTACCATCCCTTTGTCCAGATAATTCTGTAAGTTGGTGCTGTCTAACCAGTTTCTTGATTCACTTTTAAGAAGATCTTCTAAAGCATAAAAATCCTTATTCATATCATGCAATTCAGAACCTGGTTTATCTAACATTGAGTCCCCCCAATCTGTCATGTAAGTTTGCCTCCTATCACTCCTTTCTTTAAAATTGGAGAAACAACTCATGGCTGCAGCGTCTGGGTAGAGACTAGGGAAAAAAACCAGAACAAAGAGAATAACCCAGACGCGCTGTCACAGCTGCCAGAAGGGATTGTCAGTCCCTGAAAATGTTTTAAAGAAATAAGAAAATGAAAACTGGCGCTAATGTGTTTCTCCAATAATAATAAACGACTGTGGATCAATTAAAAAATGACATGGAATTTATTACCTATACATCACAAATAAAAACTAAAAAACATCCTGAACATATATAGCAGATATAAAATTGAGGCATATATGGAGCTATGATATATTTATAGGTGGCTGCTTTCAGTGTCCACAAATGGATCCCGGACTAAGTGCCTTGTGCAAAGTTCTCTGGTGAGAGGGAATAAGTACAGCTGGTATTACCCGTGTTGATGGAGACTTCCAAAGGTTTTTAGAGGTTTTTCAGCAAGCAAGCTGTGGCAATGAAACAACCTGGGTCTCTCCCATCGGTGCTGTATATATGAAATTCCTCAGAGTTCCAAATGGCAGATTTAAAAGTCCATATCTGGATCCGACTTGAAAGTGGAACACTTGTGGTGGTCGTCGCAGCTTCAACACTTAACGCGTTTCCCTAGGTAAAGTCACCTAGCTTCATCAGAAGTATGGCTCCATCTGATTTTGGGATCTATTTATACCCCATTTAATGACCTGATGCCCCTCAGGTGTGATGTAAAAATTATCAATAATCCACAGTCTTAGTAAAAATACAGAAATTCTATATATAGTATACTCATGATATACATGAAAAAGGATGGGAGGCAAACCCACATGAAAAAGAAATTTCAGAAGTAGCAAAATCAATAAGATAAATCTCTATTATCAGGAGGGTCAAAGGTCAATGTAGTCACATGACTCACCCCCTGTTTATTATGAACAACCGCTTCTAATCATATGCATTAATTACATAAACTTCACTCCCCCAGTCACTGGGATGATAGTGTCCCCAATTAATTAATGCATATGATTAGAAGCGGTTGTTCATAATAAACAGGGGGTGAGTCATGTGACTACATTGACCTTTGACCCTCCTGATAATAGAGATTTATCTTATTGATTTTGCTACTTCTGAAATTTCTTTTTCATGTGGGTTTGCCTCCCATCCTTTTTCATGTATATCATGAGTATACTATATATAGAATTTCTGTATTTTTACTAAGACTGTGGATTATTGATAATTTTTACATCACACCTGAGGGGCATCAGGTCATTAAATGGGGTATAAATAGATCCCAAAATCAGATGGAGCCATACTTCTGATGAAGCTAGGTGACTTTACCTAGGGAAACGCGTTAAGTGTTGAAGCTGCGACGACCACCACAAGTGTTCCACTTTCAAGTCGGATCCAGATATGGACTTTTAAATCTGCCATTTGGAACTCTGAGGAATTTCATATATACAGCACCGATGGGAGAGACCCAGGTTGTTTCATTGCCACAGCTTGCTTGCTGAAAAACCTCTAAAAACCTTTGGAAGTCTCCATCAACACGGGTAATACCAGCTGTACTTATTCCCTCTCACCAGAGAACTTTGCACAAGGCACTTAGTCCGGGATCCATTTGTGGACACTGAAAGCAGCCACCTATAAATATATCATAGCTCCATATATGCCTCAATTTTATATCTGCTATATATGTTCAGGATGTTTTTTAGTTTTTATTTGTGATGTATAGGTAATAAATTCCATGTCATTTTTTAATTGATCCACAGTCGTTTATTATTATTGGAGAAACACATTAGCGCCAGTTTTCATTTTCTTATTTCTTTGTAAGAATATCCTTATGTCTATCCCATGCATGTTTAAATTGCCCTACTGTCTTAGCCTCTACCACCTCTGATGGAAGGAATGGTGATTCGCCAGTCTGTATCAACAGTGCGCAGGGTTCTCTCCACTAACTGGCAACATTTTATTAGTAATGGCAACAATAGGAAATTTTAGAAGCGAACGGGAAGGGCATTACTAAGTGGGAGGGGCTATGATTAGGGGGAGGAGTCATAATTCTTAAACCGTCCCCCCCTAAAAGTTAAGTCTAGATCCGCCACTGGGACATCATGTCTCGCTCCATCCACCAACGCCACATTGCACCACAGACTGTCCAGGAGTTGGCGGATGCTTTGGTCCAGGTCTGGGAGGAGATCCCTCAGGAGACCACCCGCCACCTCATAAGGAGCATTCCCAGGCATTGTAGGGAGGTCATACAGGCACGTGGAGGCCACACACACTACTGAGCCTCATTTTGACTTGTTTTAAGGACATTACATCAAAGTTGGATCAGCCTGTAGTGTGTTTTTCCACTTTAATTTTGAGTGTGACTCCAAATCCAGACCTCCATGGGTTAATAAATTTGATTTCCATTGATAATTTTTGTGTGATTTTGTTGTCAGCACATTCAACTATGTAAAGAACAAAGTATTTAATAAGAATATTTCGTTCATTCAGATCTAGGATGTGTTATTTTAGTGTTCCCAGGCTATTTGGTATCTCCAATGAGTCTCTGTTTTAAAAATACAGGCAGATTTGCTGGAACTTCTGAACAGCCTGCACCTCACAGGCTATTACATATTGGGGGTCATTCCGAACCATTCGCACACAGCGGTTCATCGCTGTGCTGTGAATGTGTCGGGACTGCGACTGCGCGGTGCCCGGAATGCACATGTGCGTAGTTGCCCGGCAACTGCTGTCTTCCGGGCAGAAACGCCGCCAGCGGGAAAAAGTGATTGCAGCGGCGATCGCAAGAAGACTGACAGGCGGGAGGCGTTCCGGGGTGTCAACTGACCGTTTAACAGGCGCGGTGAGGTGAACGCAGGCGTGTCCATGCATTTGGAGGACGGATGTCTGACGTCAATTCTGGGACCTTCGTCACTGGATCCGTCGCACAGGGTGAGTAAGTATCACCCTGGTCTTGTTTTGCAGGAAACTTTTTTAGCATAACAGGGCTGCACAAACAATTGCAGCCCTGCTATGCTAAAATACACTCCCCCACAGGCGGCATCAAGTTGATCGCACGAGCAGCAAAAAGTTGCTAAGTGCGATCAACTCGGAATGACCCCCATTGCCCTAAGCATTATGTGAGGAGTGGTGCAGACCACAGGGAATGAGGCGGGGCCCCATAACCTTTACTTCATTTAGTAAATGTATTTTGGCCATTTTTTGTATCCGCTATTATCTCCTATTAGCACAGTGTTTAAGCATTACTGCACATGTGTTGTGCTAAAACAGGGGTGGGGAACCTTTTTTCTACCGAGGGCCATTTGGATATTTATAAAATCCTTCGGGGGCCATACAAAAATTCTCAACTTAAAAAATTACCCTGCCCCCCAGTAGGTCTGCCCCTTAGAGGTACTGTGTGTGCGCGTCGAAGGCGCGCACGCGCCAAAAAAATGGGTGTGGCCAGTTAAAATGGGACGTGATACACATATGCCCCCAATAGTGCGGTGCCAGATCCACAATTGCTCCCACAGTGCCAGGTATACAAATGCCCCCACAGTGCCAGGTATACAAATGCCCCTCACAGTGCCAGGTATACAAATGCCCCTCACAGTGCCAGGTATACAGATGCCCCCACAGTGCCAGGTATACAAATGCCCCTCACAGTGCCAGGTATACAGATGTCCCCACAGTGCCAGGTATACAGATGTCCCCACAGTGCCAGGTATACAGATGCCCCCACAGTGCCAGGTATACAGATGCCCCCACAGTGCCAGGTATACAGATGCCCCCACAGTGCCAGGTATACAAATGCCCCTCACAGTGCCAGGTATACAGATGTCCCCACAGTGCCAGGTATACAGATGCCCCCACAGTGCCAGGTATACAGATGCCCCCACAGTGCCAGGTATACAGATGCCCCCACAGTGCCATGTATACAAATGCCCCCCACAGTGCCATGTATACAAATGCCCCCCACAGTGCCATGTATACAAATGCCCCCCACAGTGCCATGTATACAAATGCCCCTCACAGTGCCAGGTATACAAATGCCCCTCACAGTGCCAGGTATACAAATGCCCCCCACAGTGCCAGGTATACAAATGCCCCCCACAGTGCCAGGTATACAGATGCCCCTCACAGTGCCAGGTATACAGATGCCCCTCACAGTGCCAGGTATACAGATGTCCCCACAGTGCCAGGTATACAGATGTCCCCACAGTGCCAGGTATACAAATGTCCTCCCCCCTCCCCTCTCCCTCCGTGCTGCTTACCGTGGGACACGGAGGAGAGCGCGGCTGTCGGGTGGGACTGGAGCGGCGGCATGTAGTACTTCAAACCAGCCGCCGGTTCGAGAGCCAATCAGAGCTCGCGGACCGGCAGCCGCGGCTCCTGATTGGCTGCCGGTCCGCGAGCTCTGATTGGCTCACGGACCGGCGGCTGGTTTGCAGTACTACACGCCGCCGCTCCCACCCGACAGCCGCGCTCTCCTCCCTGTCTCCCTGTTCTGACAGCTGAGACACGCTGCCGCCGGACTGAGCGGCAGCGTGTCTCACTGACACAAGCTGGTGGGCCGGACCAAACGGCCCGCGGGCCGGAGGTTCCCCACCCTTGTGCTAAAAGGAGATGATATTATAAATATTTTATTTTTTGAAACAGATAACACACAAAATGGCATTTTCTTAATAAAATGAATTAACTTGAATTTCTCTTACGTCCTAGAGGATGCGGGGGTCCACATTACTACCATGGGGTATAGATGGGTCCACTAGGAGCCATTGGCACTTTAAGAGTTTGAAAGTGTGGGCTGGCCCCTCCCTCTATGCCCCTCCTACCAGACTGTTTAGAAAATGTACCCTGAGGAGTTGGTCACAGCTAGGGGAGCTCTACAGAGTTTCTCTAGAGAGTTTTTTTTAGAGTATATTATTTTACAGGGAGGCTGCTGGCAACAGCCTCCCTGCTTCGTGGGACTAAGGGGGGGGGGGTGTGTGTAGTGTCCACCCTGCGGGGTCTGAGCCACTATCTCAGCTGACAGGACACTTGGCGAGTTAGTCACTGCCCCCCCTAGCAAGCGGGGAGCCGGTGTGAAGATGGCGGCAACAGGGTATGGAGCGCTGTACTAACTGCGCTCTGGGGCTCAGTGGTACTTAGTGCGGTGCTGTGAGCCAGCGCCTACACCCTACACTGACCTCCATGCCTGTCAGGGTCCCCGGATCACTGCCAGGACAATTCCTCAGGCCAGTATAATCTTCAGAAGAGCGGGAAGACAGCGCCATGTAAGGGGGCGGAGCTTCTCCTCAGAGCGGACCCAGCAGCGTTCAGCGCCATTTTCCCTGTCTGCAGAAGCGCTGTCAGTGAGAGCTGTCCTTCCACATCAACTCCAGCTATCTTATACGGTACCAGGGGTTTGTAGAAGGGGGGGGGGGAGGCTGTGTACAGACTGTGTAACCTATTAAGGTGCACAGTCAGCGCTGGTTAGGGGTCTCCCTATCTTTTAGCGCTGTGTGTGGGTTGGCTCCAATCTCTGTGTCTCTCTTGCCATTCTTAGGGGGAAACTCTGTCTGCCCTTTCGTGTGTGTGTGTGTGTGTGTGTGTGGAGTGTCTGGGGTCTCCATTAAGCTATATCCAGGGACTCTGTGTCATATGCTGCAGAGGACATGTCCTCTCAGGATGATCTCATTCCATGTAATCAGTATTGCACTCTGTTAGCGCTGATTCCAACAAGGAAGCCTGAGTGGTTATCCTCTATTAAAACTATGATTTCTCAGATTTCTACTAGGGTTGCACAGAATAAATCTGCATCTCTGGTTTTACAGAACTCTATGGCAGTTTAGTCCGGTTCTGTTACCTCAGGACCCCCTACTGTATGTTCCCACAAACGTGCTCTTGCCCAGATTATGCAAGATGCCACGGATACCGACTCTGACACGGAAGACAGTGATGGGGATGTGCTGAGGGGGGCGGCATCTCTTGCAAAAGGGGTGCAGTTGATGAAAGAGGCCATTAGCGATGTGTTGAATATTGCTGATACAACTACTGAGCAGGTTGAGGAGGCTTACTTCACTGACAATAAGAAAGCCTTGCTAACCTTCCCTGCGTCTAAAGAATTAAATGCTATATTTGAGAGAGCCTGGGAAAACCCAGAGAAAAAATTCCAGATCCCTAGAACGGTTCTGGTTGCTTTCCCCTTCCCTGAGGAGGATAGGAAAAAATGGGAAAACCCACCCATAGTAGACACGTCTGTGTCCAAACTCTCCAAAAAAACCTATTCCAGGATCTACCGTGTTAAAAGAACCGGCTGATAGCAAAATCGACACTACGGTCAAATCCATATACACGTCTTCAGGAGCGATACTGCGTCTTACTATTGCTTGTGCATGGATTTCCAAAGCTATTGTAAAGTGGTCAGGCACGTTACTTGAGGATTTGGATACAATGGATAAAAGTGATGTTGAATTGTTTTTATGTAACATTCAGGATTCTGCAGGATTTATGGTGGAATCCATGAAAGACCTGGGTTCCATGGCTGCTGGGATGTCTTCCATGTCTGTCTCAGCTCGCAGGGGACTTTGGCTGCGCCAGTGGTCTGCTGATGCGGAATCCAGGAGAGGTGTGGAGACCCTACCCTACACATTTCAGGCTCTTTTTGGGGAAGCGCTGGATGCGTGGATTTCCACGGCTACAGCGGGTAAGTCTCCTTTTCTTCCCTCAGCTGCACCTGCTACGAAGAAGCCTTTTTCTTCAGCTGCATCACAGTCCTTTCGGGCTGCTAAAACAAAAAAAGCCAAGCCTCCCAACACCTCCTTTAGGGGAGGTCGGACAAAATCCAAGAAAACTGCTGCTGCAGGTTCCCAGGAACAGAAGCCTGTTTCATGGTACGCCAAAGTCCTCAGCATGACAGTGGACCATGTGGCCTGGAGGTGGGACCGGTGGGGGCGAGACTCAGGCATTTCAAACACGTCTGGGTGTTGACCGGCCTGAACCCCTGGGTGCTGGATATTGTGTCCCAGGGGTACAGGCTGGAGTTTCTTCAAGTCAGGCTTGTCAGCTTGGCTGGCAGACAGGATTGTCCTACAGGAAGCCATCCAGAAGTTGGTGGAGGCACAGGTCATTGTACCAGTTTCGCCCCATTTGCAAAACAAAGGTTACTATTCGAACCTTTTCGTGGTATCGAAACCGGATGGTTTGGTCACGCCCATTTTGAATTTAAAATCACTGAATCCCTTTCTGAGGGAGTTCAAGTTCAAAATGGAGTCTCTGAGGGCGGTGATATCAGGACTGGAAGAAGGGGAATTCCTGGTATCCCTAGATATCAAGGATGCGTACCTCCACATTCCGATTTGGCCGCCGCATCAAGCTTATCTCCGATTCGCACTGTTGGACAGTCATTTTCAATTCCTGGCCCTGCCATTAGGCCACTCAACAGCACCGAGGCAGACAGGGGATGAACATAATTCCATATCTGGACGATCTGCTGATAAAGACATCGTCCAAGGAGAAGCTGTTACAGTCCCTTGTTCTCACGACCCATCTGCTCAGGGAACACTGTTTGATCCTGAACCTTCCAAAATCACATTTGGAGCCGACCATGAGGTTGTCCTTTCTGGGAATGATCCTCGACATGGAAGTGCAGAGGGTGTTTCTCCCAACAATGGTCCTGGATGTTCTGAAGCCAGCCAGGGTGTCAGTTCATCAGTGCATTCGCCTTCTGGGGAAGATGGTGGCCTCTTACGAGGCTCTGCAGTATGGGAGGTTTCATGCTTGGTCCTTCCAACTGGATCTCCTGGACAAGTGGTCCGGATCTCATTTACACATGCACCAGAGAATACGTCTGTCCCAAAGGCCAGGATTTCCCTACTCTGGTGGCTACAATTGCCTTACCTTCTGGAGGGCTGCAGGTTTAAGATTCAGGACTGGATCCTTGTAACCACGGATGCAAGTCTCCGGGGCTGGCGCGCAGTCACTCAAGGGGAGACCTTCCAAGGAAGGTGGTCAAGTCTGGAAGCCGGTCTACCAATAAACATTCTGGAACTAAGAGCCGTCTACAACGGTCTTCTCCAAGCGGACCATCTTCTGCGAGATCGGGCCATTGAAGTGCAGTCGGACAATGTAACGACAGTAGCTTACATAAACCGACAGGGCTGAACGAAGAGCAGAGCTGCAATGTCAGAGGTGACAAGAATCAGGGCAAAAAAACACATGTTGGTGCTGTCAGCAATCTTTATTCTGGGAGTGGAAAACTGGGAAGCGGACTTCCTCAGCAGACACGATCCCCATCCAGGAGAGTGGGGACTCCATCTGGAGGTGTTCAGGGAGGTAACAGATCTTTGGGGTGTACCTCAAATATACATGATGGCCTGTCGTCTCAACAAGAAGCTTTAGTATTATTCCAGGTCAAGGGACCTGCAAGCCGTGGCGGTGGACACCCTAGTGACTCCGTGGGTGTTCCAGTCGGTGTACGTGTTTCCTCCACTTCCACTCATTCCAAGGTTTCTAAAACTCATAAGGAAAACAAGACTTCTGGCAATCCTCATTGCTCCGGACTGGCCAAGACTGGCTTGGTACGCAGATCTTCTGATCTACTGCTGGAAGAGCCGAGGCCTCTTCCTCTTTGGGAGGACCTGCTACAGCTATCAAGACTTACCGTGTCTACGTTTGACGGCATGGAGGTTGAACGCCAGATATTAGCTTGGAAGGGCATTCCGAACAAGGTTATTCTTACCCTGATACAGGCTAGGAAAGGAGTAATGTCTAAACATTACCATCGTATTTGGGAAAAAATATGTATTTTGGTGCGAGTCCAAGAAGTTTCCTGCGGTGGAGTTTCAACTGGGACGGAATCTCCTCTTCCTGCAAGCAGGTGTGGATATGAGCCTGAGGTTGGGATCCGTAAATGTCCAGATATCGGCCCTATCCATTTTCTTTCAGAAACAGTTGGCTTCCCTTCCTGAGGTTCAGACTTTTCTGAAAGGGGTTCTGCACATCCAGCCGCCCTTTGTGCTGCCTACTGCGCCCTTGGATCTTAACGTGGTGTTGCAGTTTCTCCAATCGGATTGGTTTGAACCTCTGCCGGAGGTTGAGGTCAAGTTTCTCACATGGAAGGCTGTCACTTTGTTGGCCTTAGCTTCTGCTAGACATGTGTCGAAGTTGGGAGCCTTGTTTGGCAAGAGCCCCTACTTGATCTTCCATGAGGATAGAGCTGAACTCCGGACACGTCAGCAGTTTCTTCCTAAGGTTGTGTCGGCATTTCATACCAACCAACCTATTGTGGTGCCAGTTGCTACTGACTCCTCAATTCCTTCAAAGTCCTTGGATGTTGTGAAAATCTATGTGAAGAGGTCTGCTTGTCACAGAAAATTTTGTCCTGTATGATCCGAAGAAACTTGGGTGTCCTGCTTCTAAGCAGACTATCTTTCGCTGGATCAAGTTTACTATCCAGCATGCATATTCTATGGCAGGATTGCCATGTCATACATCTGTTTAGGCCCACTCTACTCGTTAGGTGGGTTCTTCCCGGGCGGCTGCCTGGGGTGTCTCTGCTTTACAGCTTTGCCGAGCAGCTACTTGGTCTGGGTCGAACACGTTATGCAATTCTACAAGTTTGACCAAACTTTAGGTCCTCAGAGGCAAAAGTATCAATCAGTTCTGAAGGAGCCTCCACGCTCTCCCTCCCATTCTGGGAGCTTTGCTACATCCCCATGGTACTAATGTGGACCCCAGCATCCTCTAGGACCTAAGAGAAAATAGGATTTTAATTACCTACTGGTAAATCCTTTTCTCGTAGTCCGTAGAGGATGCTGGGCACCTGCCCAGTGCTTCGTTATCCTGCAGTGGTTACCTAGTTCAGTACTGCTTAGTTCTTAGTTATGTACTGTTTTGTTACTTGGTAAGTAATCTTGTTCAGCCATTGCTGTTGTTACAAGCTAGTTAGCTTGGTTTGCTTTGTGTTTGTGTATGAGCTGGTATGAATCTCGCCACTATCTGTGTAAAATCCTTCTCTCGAAGTTGTCCGTTTCCTCGGGCACGGTTTCTAGACTGAGTCTTGTAGAAGGGGTATAGAGAGAGGAGCCAGCCCACACTCCCAAACTCTTTAAGTGCCAATGGCTCCTAGTGGACCCGTCTATTCCCCATGGTACTGATGTAGACCCCAGCATCCTCTATGGACTAAGAAAAAGGATTTATCAGTAGGTAATTAAAATCCTATTTTTAAAAGCTTTTAAATTATGAGGGTAGTACAATAAGTAATGTTACAAGACCACTCATGTAATATTCTCTATTTAATTCTAATATCCCCCCAGGCCAGAGCAGGTAGACCACTGCTTCACCTCAAGGCCATTATATATATCGCCTCATATCAGTCATATTGTTCCAAAATCAGGTTTGATGGAAACATGGTCAAACACTAGTTGTGTAGTGTGATAAGATTTATGTGTCTAAAAGGCACATCAGCAGCTGAACTTCATCTCCAACTTGTCGTGAACATGATCAAACTTTGAAGTGCGTAGTGTGATCAGATTTTTGTGTCTAAAGTACACATCGGCAGCTGAAATTCATTGATGGGATGCGGTTAATTTACTGGCTGTTGGGATCCCAACAGTCAGGATGCTGATGCCGGAATCCCGACAGCCAGGGAAATTGCATCAGTCGGAATCCCAACAGAAGCCCGGTATACCCACCCGGGTGGTGGACCACGTCACCACCCGAGGGGAATACAATAGTGTGGCAAGCAAAGCTCGCCACCAGGCCTGAAGCATGGCACGTGCATTGACCCTGCAAGGGGACTAGCTGCGCTCGCTGCCAGGATTCCAGCTGTAGCGATTCCGGCATTGGTCTCTTGACCCTGCCTGCCGGTATTTCATACCGAATCCACATAAACAATTATGGGAGCTATGTGAAAAAATAATCTGTACCAAGGCCATACAAGGGTAGGTAAACTATTGATAAACTCGGGCGGCACCTCAGAAGAGTCTGTATTGTGGGATACAGACAAATAGGAGTGCAAGTTCTGTTGAGAAGTATTATGTGATTTCCGGGGAGTCTTACCCTGAGATCCTTTCACCATTTTGCCCATTCGAGACGTAAGGTAGTAAAAGTTACATAGAAAGAGAGCACTGTGAGCAAAATGGATGATGAAGATCACATTCCACAGTTAGTAGAGCGGCATAGTGAACAAAGTGCCTACATGAGGCACCAAATGGTATTGGTTTGAGGACACATCAAAGGTCAGCCAGGTATAACATCGTGAAATCTGTTCCCAATTAGGTCAATCCACAGGAATGCTGTGTCACAAATCACAATAGAAGAAAAAGAAGATATAATGAATATATAATTTCTGTAATCGACAACTGGAGAGAGCTCCAACCCAAGTCACAGAACAGTCAAGCACAATAATCCTCAGATACAGGGAATGTATCCACCACTCTTATAAAAGAGGAGCAATAACATTGGAACATTGGGGTCAGTGTAGAAGCCAGGCATCCCTTTCCCAGGTTATCAAAATGTGCAGGTCAGCTGTAAGATATTTATTTACATCCAGCAGCCATCATAGCTCAGGGGCCAGCAATAATGTAGAAGCCAGCAGTGCTATAGTGATTACTTGCAGGCAGAGGAGGAAGGCGTGTAGAGGTGAGGCTGCTATGGGACCTGCTATATCCAGGCAGGGGAAACGGGGAAGGAAAGGGAAATCAACATCCAGGAGAGCTGGGACCAGGGGTATGTCAGCAAGTGGCCTCTGTAAATAATACTTGGAGCCAGGGCCGGCTCCAGGCCTACTAGCACCCTGATCGAGAAAATGTAAAAGCGCCCCCCCCCCATGCGCGCGCCGAAGGCGCGCGCGCTCCCGGAAAAGTGGGTGTGGCCTCTGGAAAAGTGGGCGTGGCCTCATAACTTCATATCATCAAACTATAAACATATTTTCACACAATTAGCAGCCTTACACATAGCCACAGTAGTGTTCCTTACACACAATGTCTCCAGTATAGTGCCAGATACACGACATGCCCCGCAGCAGTGCCAGCTACACATGACATGCCCCGCAGCAGTGCCAGCTACACATGACATGCCCCGCAGCAGTGCCAGCTACACATGATAGTGTTCACTTTTTAGGGCATGGTGCTGATCACAGGGAGGGCACATTTTTAAGTTAGGAGGGCAAAATGATGTACGTACTGCTTGTTGTTCCCATACCTATATGTCAAAGAATGGACAGTGCGCGCCGAAGGCGCGCAGCAAAAATTAAGGGGAGTTACTTCGTGGGGAAGGTACGTGGCCACATAATAGTGACAATTTGCATTACACCACACAGTAGTGCAGCTAATACACACTGCACCAGGTAGAACCTCCTATACACTTTGCGCCAGGCACAGCACTGAGACACATTGCCTAGCCACAGACGCCTAGCGGGAACACTACATGACACGCCCCCCAGCAGTGCCAGCTACACGCGACAAGCCCCCCAGCAGTGCCAGCTACACGCGACAAGCCCCCCAGCAGTGCCAGCTACACGCGACATGCCCCCCAGCAGTGCCAGCTACACGCGACATGCCCCCCAGCAGTGCCAGCTACACGCGACATGCCCCCCAGCAGTGCCAGCTACACGCGACAAGCCCCCCAGCAGTGCCAGCTACACGCGACAAGCCCCCCAGCAGTGCCAGCTACACGCGACATGCCCCCCAGCAGTGCCAGCTACACGCGACATGCCCCCCAGCAGTGCCAGCTACACGCGACATGCCCCCCAGCAGTGCCAGCTACACGCGACATGCCCCCCAGCAGTGCCAGCTACACGCGACATGCCCCCCAGCAGTGCCAGCTACACGCGACATGCTCCCCAGCAGTGCCAGCTACACGCGACATGCTCCCCAGCAGTGCCAGCTACACGCGACATGCCCCCCCCAGCAGTGCCAGCTACATAAATGGCCACAGAGTGCCAGATACATAAGTGCCCACACAGTGCCAGATATAAAAATGCCCACACAGTGCCAGATATGTCCCCACAGTGCCATATATAAAATTGCCCCCACAGTGCCAGATATGCCCCCACAGGGCCAGATACATAAATGCCCCCAGTGCCAGATACATAAATGCCCACACATTGCCAGATGCATAAATGCCCCCAGTGCCAGATGCATTATTGCCCCCCACAGTGTCAGATACATTAATGCCCCCAGTGCCAGATATGCCCCCACAGTGCCAGATATGCCCCCACAGTGCCAGATATGCCCCCACAGTGCCAGATATGCCCCAGTGCCAGATATGCCCCAGTGCCAGATATGCCCCCACAGTGCCAGATAAATAAATGCCCCCCACAGTGCCAGATAAATAAGTGCCCCCACAGTGCAGATATACCCCCACAGTGCCAGATACATAAATACCCCCACAGTGCCAGATACATACATGCCCCCAGAGTGCCAGATACATACATGCCCCCACAGTGCCAGATACATACATGCCCCCACAGTGCAGATACATAAATGCCCCCACAGCGCAGATATGCCCCCACAGTGCCAGAAATGCCCCCATAGTGCCAGATACATTAATGCCCCCTCACAGTGCACAGATAAATGCCCCCCCCGCAGTGCCAGATAAATGAATGCCCCCCACAGTGCCAGATAAATGCCCCCACAGTGCCAGATACATAAATGCCCCCACAGTGCAAGATTCATAAATGCCCCCACAGTGCAGATATGACCCCACAGCGACAGATATGCCCCCACACTGTGCCAGTGCCCCCACAGTGCAGATATGCCCCCACACAGTGCCAGTGCCCCCACAGTGCAGATATGCCCCCACACAGTGCCAATGCCCCCACATAGTGCCAATGCCCCCACAGTGCAAGATTCATAAATGCCCCCACAGTGCAGATATGACCCCACAGCGACAGATATGCCCCCACACTGTGCCAGTGCCCCCACAGTGCAGATATGCCCCCACACAGTGCCAGTGCCCCCACAGTGCAGATATGCCCCCACACAGTGCCAATGCCCCCACATAGTGCCAGTGCCCCCACAGTGCCAGTGCCCCCACACAGTGCCAGTGCCCCCACACACAGTGCCAGTGCCCGGCCCCGACGATCCCAACATACCTGCGGCGACGCTGGGAGGGGACGTGCTGCTGTTGAGCCTGAGGGCCACCGACTGTTCCCGGCCGCTTGGTGCGCGCTGCGCGGCGTCTGACGTCAGACGCCGGCGCCGCGCAGCGCAGCGCACAGTTTTGAAAGGCCGGGGACGGCGGGGAGAGCTGCCTGCAGTGTACAGGGCCGGCTCCAGGTAAGACTATGGCGGCGCCAGCGCGCGGCGCCCATTAAGGGTGGCGCCCCGCGCGGCCGCTCTAGTCGAACGTGCCTAGAGCCGGCCCTGCTTGGAGCAAGGAGGTGATTTCCGAACTCAGGCAGTCCCCTCTGCCCTGTGTGAAGCTCTGTGGTACAGGTCAAAGATGACGAACAGGTCTCCCCCACAGGTCTGTATAGCCGACTGTGGCCACAGGAGACTGGCACTCAGGCCGGGTTAGGGAGCCAGAGGACAGCAGCAGGAGCAGGGCCGGCTCTAGGCACGTTCGACTAGAGCGGCCGCGCGGGGCGCCACCCTTAATGGGCGCCGCGCGCTGGCGCCGCCATAGTCTTACCTGGAGCCGGCCCTGTACACTGCAGGCAGCTCTCCCCGCCGTCCCCGGCCTTTCAAAACTGTGCGCTGCGCTGCGCTGCGCTGCGCTGCGCGGCGCCGGCGTCTGACGTCAGACGCTGCGCTGCGCGGCGCCGGCGTCTGACGTCAGACGCCGCGCAGCGCGCACCAAGCGGCCGGGAACAGACGGTGGCCCTCAGGCTCAACAGCAGCACGTCCCCTCCCAGCGTCGCCGCAGGTATGTTGGGATCGTCGGGGCCGGGCACTGGCACTGTGTGTGGGGGCACTGGCACTGTGTGGGGGCACTGGCACTGTGGGGGCACTGGCACTATGTGGGGGCATTGGCACTGTGTGGGGGCATATCTGCACTGTGGGGGCACTGGCACTGTGTGGGGGCATATCTGCACTGTGGGGGCACTGGCACAGTGTGGGGGCATATCTGTCGCTGTGGGGTCATATCTGCACTGTGGGGGCATTTATGAATCTTGCACTGTGGGGGCATTGGCACTATGTGGGGGCATTGGCACTGTGTGGGGGCATATCTGCACTGTGGGGGCACTGGCACTGTGTGGGGGCATATCTGCACTGTGGGGGCACTGGCACAGTGTGGGGGCATATCTGTCGCTGTGGGGTCATATCTGCACTGTGGGGGCATTTATGAATCTTGCACTGTGGGGGCATTTATGTATCTGGCACTGTGGGGGCATTTATCTGGCACTGTGGGGGGCATTCATTTATCTGGCACTGCGGGGGGGGGGCATTTATCTGTGCACTGTGAGGGGGCATTAATGTATCTGGCACTGTGGGGGCATTTCTGGCACTGTGGGGGCATATCTGCGCTGTGGGGGCATTTATGTATCTGCACTGTGGGGGCATGTATGTATCTGGCACTGTGGGGGCATGTATGTATCTGCCATTGTGAGGGCATGTATGTATTAGTGATGAGCGGATTCGGTTTTACTCGGTTTTACTCGGTTTTACTCGGTTCTGGCACTGTGGGGGTATTTATGTATCTGGCACTGTGGGGGTATATCTGCACTGTGGGGGCACTTATTTATCTGGCACTGTGGGGGGCATTTATTTATCTGGCACTGTGGGGGCATATCTGGCACTGGGGCATATCTGGCACTGGGGCATATCTGGCACTGTGGGGGCATATCTGGCACTGTGGGGGCATATCTGGCACTGTGGGGGCATATCTGGCACTGGGGGCATTAATGTATCTGACACTGTGGGGGGCAATAATGCATCTGGCACTGGGGGCATTTATGCATCTGGCAATGTGTGGGCATTTATGTATCTGGCACTGGGGGCATTTATGTATCTGGCCCTGTGGGGGCATATCTGGCACTGTGGGGGCAATTTTATATATGGCACTGTGGGGACATATCTGGCACTGTGTGGGCATTTTTATATCTGGCACTGTGTGGGCACTTATGTATCTGGCACTCTGTGGCCATTTATGTAGCTGGCACTGCTGGGGGGGGCATGTCGCGTGTAGCTGGCACTGCTGGGGGGCATGTCGCGTGTAGCTGGCACTGCTGGGGGGCATGTCGCGTGTAGCTGGCACTGCTGGGGGGCATGTCGCGTGTAGCTGGCACTGCTGGGGGGCATGTCGCGTGTAGCTGGCACTGCTGGGGGGCATGTCGCGTGTAGCTGGCACTGCTGGGGGGCATGCCGCGTGTAGCTGGCACTGCTGGGGGGCTTGTCGCGTGTAGCTGGCACTGCTGGGGGGCATGTCGCGTGTAGCTGGCACTGCTGGGGGGCATGTCGCGTGTAGCTGGCACTGCTGGGGGGCATGTCGCGTGTAGCTGGCACTGCTGGGGGGCTTGTCGCGTGTAGCTGGCACTGCTGGGGGGCTTGTCGCGTGTAGCTGGCACTGCTGGGGGGCGTGTCATGTAGTGTTCCCGCTAGGCGTCTGTGGCTAGGCAATGTGTCTCAGTGCTGTGCCTGGCGCAAAGTGTATAGGAGGTTCTACCTGGTGCAGTGTGTATTAGCTGCACTACTGTGTGGTGTAATGCAAATTGCCACTATTATGTGGCCACGTACCTTCCCCACGAAGTAACTCCCCTTAATTTTTGCTGCGCGCCTTCGGCGCGCACTGTCCATTCTTTGACATATAGGTATGGGAACAACAAGCAGTACGTACATCATTTTGCCCTCCTAACTTAAAAATGTGCCCTCCCTGTGATCAGCACCATGCCCTAAAAAGTGAACACTATCATGTGTAGCTGGCACTGCTGCGGGGCATGTCATGTGTAGCTGGCACTGCTGCGGGGCATGTCATGTGTAGCTGGCACTGCTGCGGGGTATGTCGTGTATCTGGCACTATACTGGAGACATTGTGTGTAAGGAACACTACTGTGGCTATGTGTAAGGCTGCTAATTGTGTGAAAATATGTTTATAGTTTGATGATATGAAGTTATGAGGCCACGCCCACTTTTCCAGAGGCCACACCCACTTTTCCGGGAGCGCGCGCGCCTTCGGCGCGCGCATGGGGGGGGGGGGGGCGCTTTTACATTTTCTCGCTCAGGGTGCTAGTAGGCCTGGAGCCGGCCCTGAGCAGGAGGCAAAGGCATCTCAGAAGAAGAGTGGCAAAGAGAGACACGGGCCACCAGCAGCAGGAATTCGAGATGGCTACTGGGTTGCTGTCTCAACACAATGACTCAAATCATTTAGAAGTTTGAATGATTCAAGTCATTCAAAGTTTGGTGTGTTGAGACAGCCCCTAGTAGCCTCTCTCAGTCAGTCAAAGTGATTGGGTGGCAGCACTCCTGGGTGACACCCACTGGGAGGGAGCAGTGTGATGCTGCTCAGTGTCAGGGCTGCTGCTGCTGTGCCTGACTTCCTGTGACACTGAATTGCGAAAGTGCACACTCAGTGGAAAGTCATCAGATTCATTAATGATTCATTCAGTGCAGCTGAATAGCTGACACACTACCAGAGGTATGAGTCACTGAGCACTGACTGAAGGTGATGGTGTGTACATACAGTAAGATATTTTCTTACAATTTTGACTATATAGTCAAAATCGTAAGAAAAGTTAGTGCAGATCGCAAGGTGAAAGTTACCTTGCGATCCCGATGCAATGCCAATGCGCGGTCCCGCGAGGTCGGCATCGCAAGCCTAGATAGATTGTGCAGGCAAGTCAATTTTGACTATCTCTTAGAAAAGATAGTCAAAACTGACACTTAGCCAAAATCGCACACAGTCAGTATCGCAAGCACACTCATTTTGTGCGTGCGATGCCGACCTAGCCCCTGTTGCATAGTGTGAATCAGGGTTAATCTGAATCTCACCAGGTGTATGCACCTTGAGACTGATGCAGACTCAGTGGAGATGGATCAGATTAATTGACTCATTCAGTGCGGATGAATAGCTGACCCACTCCCATATGTCTGAGTCAGGTGTGGATCATTGGGTCGACCCTGTCTAGGTAGACAGTCACTATGTCAACCACTGGAGGTTGACAGTGAGTAGGTTGACACTGACTGAAGGTCGACTCATGACTAGGTCGACAGGTATGCAGTGTCAACGTGGTCATTATATCGACACAGGTTCTTTTGGGGGGGGGGCATCTTGACCCAAATTTCCACCTGGGACCACCGACAGTTGAAGAGTTTGCTCACCATGGTTCGGGCACAGTTGCTCACTATGCTCGCTACAAGGTTTATAACCAACTTGAAGCCCAATTGGATAGAGGAGGTATGAAAAGGTCCTAAACCCCCCCAAAACGGTGTCGACCTTTTGTGTGTCGACATCTCCCATGTCGACCTAATGACCATGTTGACCTTGCATACCTGTTGACCTAGTCATGTGTCGACCTTCAGTCAGTGTCGACCTACTCACTGTCGGCCTTTTGCAGACACAACACATATGAAATCATGCTGCATGACTACAGGATTTATTTTATCACTAATACCATCATTCACTTTTTAATTTATATCAATAATATAAGCACAACACAGTTTGGTTTTTCAGTAATTTTATTTGCAATACATTATTTGCATATATTGTCACCATTTTTAAGTGCACTTTTTTATTTATTTTTATAGCTTATTTAAACACTCACAATTGATTATTATCTGATTATTCAGTACAACTATTTTCACTAAATATAATCACAAGTATGCGATTATAATTTATCCCTCTGATCCCCTTATATATAATTATGTAAAAATGGAACATTAAATTCCATTTAGGTAGGTATACTATGTGCATATATTATAGAATTTATTATTACCACAAATAAATACAGGACAAGATACAGTATTACATTACTGAATACTCAATTTAATACTCAGAAACTGAATTTATTATCAATACTAGACTGCCTGCCGTTTTCCATAATGATAGGACAGGACTGATTAGTTATTCATCAGGTTCCAGGGCGTTTTATCTGCCCAGGAACAAGTCAGTTTAACTATCAAGAGGTGGGGAGAGGATGAGTGTCGCGGGTGGCTGTAATTAGCGGCTATTGCCGAGCCGCCTAGCAAGTGTAACCAGTGAGCAGGAGAGACGCGCTACAGCTGCCTGCAATTAGCGGCCGCCGCTCACATACCTAATTGATACAACGGACAGGGATTTGAATTCCCTGTCTGGAAGAAAGGATTGGTCTATCTAAAGCTGCTCTCCTCGGATTGGTTATGAATTGGAATAAATATGCTTCCTGAGGCGGGCGCTCAATACTATAAGCCCTGACGAAGCTTATGAAGTGAAATGCGCATCGGCTTTTGCTGTGCGCTGTTAGTACTATAATCATTATGTATCATTAACCTATGTACATCAAAATTATCAGTAAGGGTTACTTTTTAGATTAAATTGTACATGCTGGCATAGTGCACATAGGAGACAGGAGGGTCTCTTCCCGTGTTAGCTACCTGTGAGACATTATGTATATGAGAGACATACGGTTTATGATGGATCTCTTATGAGAAAGGAAAAGCTATTTTTAGGCTGTGAACAAACTCAGCTTGTCTGTAATAGATTTTACTGTGCTGCTTGGCAATACCAGCCAGATATTTTGACAGCAACGGAGGCTTGAATGGTTATATCCATACATGAGAGATCTCAACAAACCACTAACACCTTTGAATATTTTGGCATAATTTATTATCAGCACATTTCACCGGAATAATAACAAACAGTGATTGTGGCCTTATTCAATTACATGTGTTAGGATTAGCTGTTTATTTTAGACAGCATGACCTGCAATAATCTCAAAATGCATTCATAATTACTATAATCTAATGAATGGGTGTTAAAGCAGGTTTATTTTTGAGCTAATACTGCGTGCAAGTCTCATTAAGTATATTGATATAATAGCAGGATATCAATTCAGGAGTAGTGGCTAGTGAGCACACATTCCTATATGGGCAATTTATAATATCAAATACCTAAGAACAACTTGTCAGCGTGTAACCGTATACCGGTATTATTAGAGGCAATAATAACCTCATAAAGCTACCAAGATTTCTAAGTGTCCTCTTTCCTGCGCTCCCCTTAATTTGAGACAACAAACAGAGAGGGGGAATCTCTACTTATCTTAAATCAGATGTTTCTCTCTCAGTTATCCACCTTCTTCATACCCCCATATGCTGTCAAACGAGGCGTATGTTTTTTCAGAAGTGGTACATGCAAAAGAGAGGTCGGGAAAAGCACTCTAGTGTATTAACTTTTTAACAGTTAAACAGCAATCATTTCCAAAATCTGGAATTTAGTGACAAGAAGTATTTGTAATAAAAAATTTCTATTTAATAGTCCAGATATAATCAAGTGATAAAATCCAAGCATAAAATCTTCATCACATGGAAAAAAAGATTTTCATATCCAAACAATGTATGAGGGTGGCTTCCTACCAGATTTTGGATTTCTGAAGTGCACCAAATTTATGGCTGTATTCATTGATGTTTTCAACGTCCCCGGGAACGGTCAGCTCCAAGCAATGGGCACCTCGTCCTCTCCTCGTCTGGGTGATCAGCCACCAAGTGTAGTAAATTATCCAACGTGTTTCGATCAATCCGTTGATCTTTTTCAAGGCATGTCCATCTGGCCCCTCATCCCAGCTATTTATACCCTTATGGATTGATAATCCCAAATACTGGGAGGAGCCACTCTCATTTACAACTCAATATATATATACATGATATGATCATCCTATCATCTAATCTAACATAGGCATTCTATTCTAAATGATACAGTGTATCCAATCTGTAAAAAAACGCTAGTTGAAAAGCATTTTTGTATTGAAAAACCATAAAAATTAAAAAATTCCGTGACCGGAAGTGCTGTATGCACCCCTGTCCCTTTCCGCGTTTGCTTTATTGTAGAGTTCCACCTTGCAGTTTGCGATGAAAGGGTCCCAGCATAACTTCCGGTCACATGACCGTTCACTCTGCTGGTTCCCATCGATAGAAAACTTCCGGTCACATGACGTGTCCGGAAGTATAGCCGCCGCCATTTTTGTAAGTCCGAAATAAACCATTCGGCATTCGGTGCTTCTTGCCAACAATACATATATATAATACATATGCAAGTGTAAGTGTAATCTTCTTTTTGGTATGGTGGCACTAGTAATTTGGATATAAAGACTGATCCTTTTAGCGGAGTACGCCCGGTCACGTGACCTGACCGGAAGTCCCCTTATGGCCATCTTTCTAATTCCAAAATCTATTGTTACAGCACAGAGACAAATAGTAAAGATGAAAACTTATAGGCAACTTATAATATTCCAACATTGGTGTAATATTACCTTATATATATATATAATGCATGTTGTGTATGATCTGATCAAAAATTAATAAAATGATTGGATATCATATCCTACCATCCACATGAATGGGAGGAATTCTGAAATCGCCACAGTATTTAATAAATATTCAACAAAAACCAATTAAAATCCAGTAAATAATGATCTAAATATGAATATTTACTAGATTTTAATTGTTTTTTGTTGAATATTTATTAAATACTGTGGCGATTTCAGAATTCCTCCCATTCATGTGGATGGTAGGATATGATATCCAATCATTTTATTAATTTTTGATCAGATCATACACAACATGCATTATATATATATATAAGGTAATATTACACCAATGTTGGAATATTATAAGTTGCCTATAAGTTTTCATCTTTACTATTTGTCTCTGTGCTGTAACAATAGATTTTGGAATTAGAAAGATGGCCGTAAGGGGACTTCCGGTCAGGTCACGTGACCGGGCGTACTCCGCTAAAAGGATCAGTCTTTATATCCAAATTACTAGTGCCACCATACCAAAAAGAAGATTACACTTACACTTGCATATGTATTATATATATGTATTGTTGGCAAGAAGCACCGAATGCCGAATGGTTTATTTCGGACTTACAAAAATGGCGGCGGCTATACTTCCGGACACGTCATGTGACCGGAAGTTTTCTATCGATGGGAACCAGCAGAGTGAACGGTCATGTGACCGGAAGTTATGCTGGGACCCTTTCATCGCAAACTGCAAGGTGGAACTCTACAATAAAGCAAATGCGGAAAGGGACAGGGGTGCATACAGCACTTCCGGTCACGGAATTTTTTAATTTTTATGGTTTTTCAATACAAAAATGCTTTTCAACTAGCGTTTTTTTACAGATTGGATACACTGTATCATTTAGAATAGAATGCCTATGTTAGATTAGATGATAGGATGATCATATCATGTATATATATATTGAGTTGTAAATGAGAGTGGCTCCTCCCAGTATTTGGGATTATCAATCCATAAGGGTATAAATAGCTGGGATGAGGGGCCAGATGGACATGCCTTGAAAAAGATCAACGGATTGATCGAAACGCGTTGGATGATTTATTACAATTGGTGGCTGATCACCCAGACGAGGAGAGGACGAGGTGCCCATTGCTTGGAGCTGACCGTTCCCGGGGACGTTGAAAACATCAATACAGCCATAAATTTGGTGCACTTCAGAAATCCAAAATCTGGTAGGAAACCACCCTCATACATTGTTTGGATATGAAAATCTTTTTTTCCATGTGATGAAGATTTTATGCTTGGATTTTATCACTTGATTATTTCTGGACTATTAAATAGATATTTTTTATTACAAATACTTCTTGTCACTAAATTCCAGATTTTGGAAATTATTGCTGTTTAACTGTTAAAAAGTTAATACACTAGAGTGCTTTTCCCGACCTCTCTTTTGCATGTACCACTTCTGAAAAAACATACGCCTCGTTTGACAGTATATGGGGGTATGAAGAAGGTGGATAACTGAGAGAGAAACATCTGATTTAAGATAAGTAGAGATTCCCCCTCTCTGTTTGTTGTCTCAAATTAAGGGGAGCGCAGGAAAGAGGACACTTAGAAATCTTGGTAGCTTTAAGTGTTCTTTCTGGGGATGAGGGTAACATCCCACTTCTAAGTGTCCATTGACCTGCAGCTTGGCAGCGCAATTTCCTTAGAGTGTAACATTTTTTTTTGTATCTTTGAATAATAACCTCATGTTTATAACAGACAGATAAACCATCATCCGGATATTTGCAGTGTTTTTCTTAACATTCTCTTTATTTCACTATATAGCAACAAATGTTGCATTGTGATCTATAAAATTGAGAATTTATTAGAAATGTTACAACACTGATACAGTCAGTAACCCTGTACAAACACCACCTGCTAGAAATGGTCAGTGGTGGTCTTAATAAATCAAATAAACCAAATAACACAATTTTTTTTTTGAATCATAGGTATTTATTGATCTAGAAATTAAGTCAGCGTACTAGCACTTTCTTTTAAATACATCTTTATACACATAAATTTAATTTATTTTTTCTTACACGTTATTCTGTCTCTATTGTTTTAATATTTCACTCAGTTGTCCCCTTTAATTTAAAGGGGACATATAATACATCATATTTGGTAATAATAAAGGCACCTATATCACATGTGGGTATTGAGAATCTTTTTCGGAATTGATACTATCATTAAAAAAAATATGTGAATAAATTATATTTTTAATAAAAAAATAATTATGGGAATGAGTGCTGCTATTAAAAGTTGATCTGCTTTTTCTCTTTCTTTTCAAATCTGTATATTTAGATCAACAAGCAGCACCACTGTAATACAATTGTATTGAAATATTTGTTTGGTCAGCACAATATGTGATATTATAAATATTCCCTAAAGATCAATTATCTATAATCTGGTGCGGGAGTCTCTTTAACTTGAGACCTTTTGTGTGTCGACATCTCCCATGTCGACCTAATGACCATGTTGACCTTGCATACCTGTTGACCTAGTCATGTGTCGACCTTCAGTCAGTGTCGACCTACTCACTGTCGGCCTTAAGTGGTCGACCTAATGACTATCAAGCTAGACAGGGTCAAACTAAAGACCGGATACCATCTGAGTCACTCCCTCCACAAGTCCCAGCGCTGCCAGCAGTCTCTGCACTCACTGCATGTGCACAGTCTGCAATGCATTACAAAAGAGCCATGTACCGAGACACTGTCTCGAGACACTACACTGAGCTGAGTCATGTGTCTTAACTCGGTTCAATGTATCTCGTTGCCCATGACTAGCAAGGATCCCTGAGGATGCGGCGGCAGGGCGGCACTAATTGAGGCCACGACTACACAGGGCTGCAGGCCCCTGCTGGATAGAGAACCGCGGAGATGTCCGGCCAACAGCTGGATGGAGCAGGCAGAACAGGAAAGCACCCAGGTAGGGAGCAACGGACAGGGGGATGGGGAGATCCATAAAAAGTACTATAATTATGGCAAGGCCACGGAACCTGATGGAAGGCACGTTAACTCTCACTGCCAGCCAAGCCACGCCGCCTCTCTACAAGTATTTTTACTAATGAACTTGCATATTCAGCTGCAAGTGCCAAAATCTATATGTATTGTTATAAAAGCAGTGGAATTGTGTTTGAGGGCAGGTTTATATGTCCAACATTTATGTCCTGAGTTTAAAACCACCAGAAAAATGTTTGTTTATACTCCTTTCAGACTGCCAGCTACAAACACGGGTTATTGGCACATGAGCGCGCATAACCCGTGTTCATGTGTGGTCTAAAAAGGTGCCAGTGGAAAAATACCGGTAGCAAGCTGGGTTGACCTCACAGTGCGGTGTGAACGGGAGCCAGGTCGATGTGACCCATTTCCCATTCACTGTGTGTGTGTACGGGCGGCACTTGGAGATCATGTGATCTCCAAGCACTGCCCCCACCACGTCACCGCTGATGTCACCAACCCAGCAATATGCCGGGTTGCAGACAGAGGTGGCAGGGTGCCTGAGGCGGGTTGCACCCTAGGAGTTCCCGTGTCAGGCTCCCAGGTGCGACCCACCTCACGCGGTGTGAAAAGGGTATTAATTAGATTTTGGGGGTATGGATGGTGAGAGATGGTGGGCTCCATTCATTAGGTCCAGTCTGGGTCTTGAAGGCCTGTAACCTCAGAGAAGACAAATCAGTGCTAACACCTTCATGGGTGTGATAAAAGCCTAGACAAGAAGTCTTAAGGGGGGTACACATGGAGAGATCCGTGCTTAAATTCTAAGCAATCTGACTAGTGATAGCGACGGCCCCGCGCGTCGCTATCACTGACTCTAGATTTGGCATGCATGCATGCCAAATTCTGTAGATGGCTCACTTTACTGCTGTGTGAAGTGAGCGCCCCCCTCCACAGCATGTGTGCTGAGCGGTCTGTGCTAGATCGCTCAGCACACATCTCCCCCATGTGTATGGGGCTTTAGTTGCATGTGGAGTAAGTTGCTGGCTTGCAGAGAGAGACACACTATTACTGCCTGAAGTGAGTGCTGTATTGAACTGCTGTTTTGGTGAGGTAGACAACAGGTCCTTCTCACACATAGGGGGTAATTCCAAGTTGATCGCAGCAGGATTTTTGTTAGCAATTGGGCAAAACCATGTGCACTGCAGGGAAGGCAGATATAACATGTGCAGAGAGAGTTAGATTTGGGTGGGGTGTGTTCGGATTTTCTGTCGGCACACCATTCAGGAAACCGAATGGGCACCACACCCAGAAGTGTTTCAGACACTGGTGAACAGATGGGGTCTACCGGAGATAGACCTTATGGCGTCTCGTCTAAACAACAAAGTTCCGAGGTACAGTTCGAGAACGAAGGATCCCGGAGCAGTCCTTGTAGACGCACTGTCAGTAGAATGGAGGTTTCAGCTGGCGTATCTGTTCCCTCCAATATCTGTTACCCAGAGTAGCAAGAAAGATAAAACAAGCAAAAGGAGCAATGATTCTAATAGCTCCAGCTTGGCCAAGAAGGCATTGGTACACAGATCTGCTGAGAATGTCCGTGGAAGCACCGATACTGCTCCCTCAACGTCCAGATCTACTAATGCAGGGTCCTTGTTGTCAGTCATCTGGATCGCCTGTCATTGACGGCGTGGCTGTTGAAACCTCTATCTTAGAGGCTAAAGGATTTTCGAAACAAGTAATCCAAACTATGCTTAGAGCAAGAAAGCCTTCTTCGCCCCCGTGTGTATCATAGAATTTGGCAAGCCTATATTCAATGGTGTACTGGAAAAAATTTAAATCCGAGATCTTTTAAAGTTTACAGGATTTTGGATTTCCTTCAAGCAGGTTTGGATAAAGGTTTGAAAGTTGCTTCCTTGAGGGTTCAAGTATCAGCGTTAACTGTATGGTTTCAGCAAAAGATTGCTGATTTACAGGATGTATGTACGTTTTTCCAAGGAGTAGTACATATTCAACCTCCATTTGTTCCTCCTGCAGCTCCCTGGGATTTGAATTTAGTTCTTAAATTTCTCCAGGGTCCTCTGATTGAACCACTTAAGAGAGCAGATCTTAAGTGGTTAACGGCTAAAGTTCTTTTTTTACTGGCAATGGCGTCAGCCAGAAGAGTGTCAGATTTAGGAGCATTGTCGTGTAAGTCTCCTTTCCTAAGTTTTTTTTCCAGACAGAGCAGTTCTCAGAACGAGATCTAGTTATCTTCCAAAGGTGGTATCAAAGTTTCACCTGAATGAAGAGATTGTAGTCCCAGCTTTTCAGGTATTGGGACTTTCTGCGGGAGAAGCGTCGCTGGACGTGGTCCGGGCTTTAAGAATCTACATAGATCGTACTAGTGCCATCAGAAAAACAGATTCTCTCTTCATCCTCTACGGATTCCATAGAAGAGGATGACCTGCTAGTAAACAGACGCTGGCGAGATGGCTCCGAATGGTAATATCAGAAGCTTATTCTCATGCAGATCTCCCTATTCCGGCTAATGTCTCTGCACACTCTACACGTAAGGTAGGTCCTTCTTGGGCAGCAAAACAGGGTTCTTCAGCAGAACAGATATGTAAGGCAGCCACATGGTCTTCCATAAACACATTCATTAGACATTATGCCTTGGATACTTTTGCCTCTCATGACGCAGACTTCGGGCGAAAGGTTCTCCTGTGCAATCAGGAGCGTCCCCACCACTAAAATGGCTTTGGGAATCCCAATGTTATCCTGTGGATAATCCTGTGGACCCAGCCAGAGAAATATACGTTATGTTAAGAACTTACCCTTGATAACGTGATTTCTCTTATGTCCACAGGCATCCACAGGGACCCCACCCTGACTCATCTGATTTGAGGATCTAGACAATCACTAAAACCTCTTCCTTCTTGTATGGAAGGGTGTGCATGTGTGTTCTTATCGCCTAAACAGGTCTCTACCTGATGTTCCTGCCTAAAATCGCTGTGGAAAGAACTGATCTGACTGAGTCAGTGGGTGGGACTATATGGTGAAGGCCCCAATGCATCCTGGGAGGCCAGAAAGCTCGTGACCGTGTTGGTGCCATTTTCGCTGTCGCTCGACAATATCCCAATGTTATCCTGTGGACATAAGAGAAATCACGTTATCAACGGTAAGTTCTTACCATAACGTACATTTCTTGAACTGGGCTGGAAAAGGCAACGCTGGACCAGACTGGGACAGGTATTGCCTAACTGGACTGGAACCGGTATTGCTGGACCGGATGGATACTGGTATTGCAGTACACTCGAGTGCACAATGGATAGCTTGCACTTGGACAGGGCTGTTCTGGAAGTAAATGTAATAGCACACTCAAGGATACACAAGTGTTACTATGTGCTGGGAACACAGTAGTGGTTATGCTGCTATGAGCTGAAGTTTCAGTGCTGCTGTTCCAATTCCAGATACTGCTGGAACAGGAGAATTGCTGGTAACAGACAGAACTTCAGAAACAGGAACTGAACGCTGGAGTCTGACCCTAGATGCAACTAAATAGTGACTTTGTTCTGGGCCATTTGCTAGAGCTCTGCTTAGCCCGTTTATCCCCCTTGCCAGTTAGCGATTGGCCAGTGGGATCATGTGACTGAACCAACACTTGGTGGAGTTGCGGTCATCTGACCAATGGCAGTATGGTGATGCCCAGTAACCAGAATGGCGGGAACTTTGTGGGGTGCACACTGGAGAGCATGGGGTGCAGCAAAGACTGTGACAGCATCACAATACTACACACAAAGGGGCTTGCATAACCTCTGCAACAGGCACATGATTAGTTACCAGCTAGTTTGTGATCACTGTTGGAATCTGGAGTCTGCACAATTAGCCTGGAGGAAGGGCTGCAGCTTGGAAACTAGCATACTCAGCAGAAACTGGAGTCAGTGAATTAAGCAAAAGACTACATGGAATTCTGAAGCAAGGTTGAGTGAACCTCTGAGAATAATGCATGATAACATGGCCTGTAGAACAGGAAACTAAGGTAAGTTACAAGACTGGTTACTTGAACTTAGGAGAATTTTGTCAGGTTCATGACACAGGGATTGCTGTGTATTGCAAAAGAGACATAGGAGGTGCAACCCAGCCCTTATAAAACAGTTATTGACCACTAGGTGACTCATCACGCCCTACGGGCGCTCTTCACAGAGTCGCAAGGGGTTACGCCCCCTTAACCCTTGCACGCCCTTGGGCCATGCAATACTTAGATTATATGGAGTATTACCTCCAATCATAATTCTGTGAGTGGTTAAATTTTGCATGAACAAAGGGCGTGCAATGGTTAAGGGGCTGTAGCCCCTTGTGACGGCATGAACAGCACACGCAGGGGACGATGAATCACCTAGTAGGTGCTGTGGTTGGGAGAGTGGCAGGTGCGGGGGAGATGCAGATGGGGGAGGGGGTCCAGGGGTGCCGTGGGTGGGGGAGGGGCGGTTGCGGGGGTGCTGCAGGTGGCTGTTATGGTGGAGCGGTGGATGGGGGAGGGCCGCGTGCGGGTGTGGCGTGGGTGGGGATCCGGAGCCACCGCGTGTGGGGAAGGGCAGTGTGTAGGTATGACGTGGGTAGGGGTGGGAGTCTGGAGCCACCACGGGTGGGGGAGGTGCAGATGCGGGGGTGCTGTGGGTGGGGGAGGAACTGTTGCAGGGGTAGCGCAGGTGGGGGAGGGACGGGTGTGGGGGTGTCGGGGGTGGGGTAAGGTGTCCGGAGGTGCCACGGGTGGGGGAGGGGCGGATGTGAGGGTGCCGCGGATGGGTGAGGTATGGTGTGCAGTGTATGTATGGTGTGTAGTAATGTAGTGTATGTATGTATAGTAATGCAGTGTATGATGTATGTATGTATGTGTATATATATGGATGGTGTGCAGCAGTGCAGTGTATGTATGCAATGTGTGCAGTGTATATGTATGTATATATATATATATACTGTATGTAATTTGTACAGTGTATGTATGTAGTGCAGCAGTGCAGTGAATGTGTCACGATCCGAGTACTAAGACACTATCTCCCTTCTGGTTGTACGCCCTCCGTGGCCTCCGCTGCCTTCCACGTGTCTCAGCATGCACTTGTTGTTTGGCGTCTCCTGTCCTCTGCGGCCGGAGCCGCCATTACTACTATGTTTCTACATTGTGTTCCAAACCAGGTTTTCCATCTTACTTCCAGCATGGGCGCAGCCATGTTGGATGCAATCACATGTTCCAGCTCCTCCAATCTACTGGCTCTGAAATCTGCATAATTGCCCAGCCAATGCCTGCATAGCTGCAGGTATAAGTATCCTGTGTCTGGGCCAGATAGATGTCAGTGCTTCATTTGTCTCCAGTGGTTCCTGTGTGCAGTCTTCTACAGATTCTCCAGTGAACTCTCCTGCATTCAAGCCTGACTCCTCTGTGTTACACTCTGTGGTGTAACACGACACCTCTGTGATTAACCCTCTACAACATTACCTTACTCCCCTGTGTCTGTATTCCGGCTTTCCAGCAGCCACTCTTCAACAACTACAGTTTTCCAGCGAACCCTAGCTTCATTTACAGTTTACAGAACTTTTCTCTACATTCCAGGTTACTGGTATTAACCAGTTGCACACCTAAATTTCCACTTGTGACTTTCTATTGGTTTTGCACGTTTTATGACTTTTCATTTAATAAAATCACTGAAAGATATTTCCAGTTGTCGTGGTCACGCCTTCGGGCATCCTTGCTACTGTCTTTACGCATGTCCAGGAGTCCCATCGCTCCTCCAACATTCAGGTACCCGTCAACCCCTACAACTGAGGCTCCCAGTCACGGTCATCAGCCCTCAGTTGTGACAGAATGTATGTATATATAAGTAATGTGTGCAGTGTATGTATGTAGTGTAGCTATGTATGTATGTATGTATGTATGTATGTAATGTGTGCAGTGTGTGTATGTAGTGTAGCAGTGTGTGTATGTATGTATGTATGTATGTATGTATGTATGACTCTCCCCCCAACGTTTGTATGTGAGCGGCGGTCTGGCAATTTGTAGGGGCTCTTGTGAGACTATGCCCAAAGTTCCAACACACGCCTTGCTGAAGCCAAGGCCAACAGTGTGATGGCCTTCCACGTAAGATACTTTATGTCTACCTCCCGTATCGGTTCAAATCCGATTTGAGGAACTGCAGCACCAAATTGAGATCCCAAGGTGCCGTGGGGGGCACAAAGGGAGGTTGTATGTGCAGAACACCTTTCAAGAATGTCTGGATCTCAGGGAGAGAAGCCAATTGTTTCTGAAAGAAAATAGACAAGGCCGAAATCTTGACTTTTGTGGAGCCTAGGCATAGGCCTACATCCACTCCCAACTGCAGAAAAAGCAGGAAATGTCCCAGATAAAAATCCACTGCAGGAGATCGTCTGCTTTCACACCAAGAGACATATTTCTTCCAGATACAATGGTAATGTTTAGACGTTACCCCTTTTCTGGCTTGGATCATAGTCATGATGACCTTCTCAGGAATCCCTCTTTTGGCCAGGATCAGCCGTTCAACTTCCATGCCGTTAAATGTAGCTGCGGTTTGGCAATCTTGATAGATGAACGTGCCCTGTTGCAGAAGATCCTCTCGAAGAGGCAGAGGCCATGGATCTTCGATCAGCATCTCGAGAAGATCCGCATACCAGGCCCTTCGTGGACAGTCCGGAGCAATGAGGATTGCTTGAACCTTTTCCCTTTTTATTCTTTTCAGAATAGTTGGGATCAGAGGAAGTGGAGGAAACACGTACAGCAGCTGGTAAACCCACGGTGTTGTCAGGGCGTCCACCGCCACTGCCTGAGGGTCTATTGACCTGGAACAATATCGCTTGAGCTTACTGTTGAGTCGGGATGCCATCATGTCAATCTGTGGGTAACCCCACCGACGCGTCAGCCACTGGAACACCTCCGGGTGAAGACCCCACTCTCCCAGGTGCAGGTCGTGTCTGCTGAGGAAGTCTGCTTACCAGTTGTCCACTTCTGGAATGAAGACCGCCGACAACGCCAAGGCGTGTTTTTCCACCAAGAGGTGAATTCTTGACACCTCTGACATTGTGGCTCTGCTTTTCGTTCCACCTTGTCGGTTGATGTACGTCACCACCGTCACATTGTCTGACTGGACCTGAATGGGCTGATTCTGAAGAAGATACGAGGCCTGCAGAAGAGCATTGTAGATGGCTCTGAGTTCCAGATTTGACCATCTTCCCCGAAACTGTATCCCTTGGGTGACTGCGCTTCAACCTCTGAGACTTGCTTCTGTGGTTAGTAGAACCCAATTCTGAATTCCAAACCTCCGACCCTCGACTTGGTGAGAAGTTTGTAGGCACCACAGGAGGGATATCCTGGCTTTTGGTGACAGCCGAATCCTCTGGTGCATGTGAATATGTGATCTGGACCATTTGTCCAACAGATCCAATTGGCAGGGCCTCGCATGAAACCTTCCGTACTGTATCGCCTCGTAAGAAGCCACCATTTTCCCAAGAAGGTGTATGCAGAGATGCACCGAGATCCGAGTTGGCTTCAGGACAGCCCGAAACATCGACTGGATTATCACTGCCTTTTCCAAGGGAAGGAATACTTTCTTAGACTCCCAGGAATTGAAGCCTATGTGTTGGTTCTAGGTGAGATTTTGGTAGATTCAGAATCCACCCGTGATCCAGGAGTAATCTGGTTGAGAGACAAATGCTCTCCAACAACTGCTCCCTGGATGGTGCCTTTATCAGAAGATCGTCCAGGAGCGGAATTATGTTCACTCCTCGTTTGCGGAGAAGGAACATCATCTCTGCCATCACTTTGGTGAACATCCTCTGTGCCATGGAGAGACCAAATGGCAGGGCCTGGAACTGGTAGTGACAGTCCTGCAGAGCAAATCGTAGATAAGCCTGATGAGGCGGCCAGATCAGGATGTGAAGGTACGCATCTTTGATATACAGGGACACTAGGAATTCCCCCACCTCCAGACCTGAGATCACCGCTCTCAGAGACTCCATCTTGATTTTGAACACTTGTTAGTGTGGGTTTAACGACTTGAGGTTCAAAATCGGTCTTACCGAACCGTCCGGTTTCTGTGCTACAAACAAGCTGGAATAGTAACCCTTATTTAGTAGGTGAGGTAGAACTGGAACAATGACTTGGTTCTGTACCAGTTTTTGAATGGCGTCCTGTAAGGTTATACTTGCCTCTTGTGAAACTTGTAAGCCTGATTTGAAGAATCTGTGAGGTGGGAGCTCCTGGAACTCCAGTCTGTAGTCCTGGGATATATATAAGGTCTATGATCCAGGGATCCTGGCATGATCTTGTCCAGATGTGACTGAAGAATTTTAGCCAGGCTCCCACCCGCCAGTCTATCAGATATCGTGGTCCACCGTCATGCTGAAGGTTTTGAGGAAGCAGAGCCTGAGCCCTGTTCCTGTGTACCAGCAGTAGCTGGTTTACGTGGTTTACCTCTAGCACCTCTGGTGGCGGTAGAAGGACCTCTGGCCTTGCTCCTAAACTTGGCAGTCCTAAAGGACTGTAAATTGGGTCCTGAGTAGGCCTTCCTAGCTGGGGGAGCTGCAGAGTGTCGGCATGTGGACTTACGCGCAGTAGCCTTAAAGATCCATTTGTCTAGTTCATCTCCAAATAAGGCCTCGCCTGTGAAGAGTAGGCCTTCCACGCCTTTCCTGGAGTCAACGTCCGCAGTCCACTGTCGCAGCCATAAGCCCCTGCGTGCCGACACTGCCATATAGCTGTAGTGCATGCATTAAGCAAGCTTATTTCTTTTATGGCTTCCAACATAAAGGTCGCAGAGTCCTGTATATTTGGCAGATAACCTCCTCCTGAGGCAAGGTGTATAACCCTTCAGTCAGGTTACCCGACCATTTAGCAATGGCTCTTGTAGTCCACCCACATGCGATACTGGGTCTCTGGGCCTCCCCAGAAGCTGTATACAAAGGTTTGAGCGTAGTCTGAATTTTACGATCAGCCGCTTCTTTTAGGGAGGCTGCACCCGGGACAGGCAATACAATTTTTCGTGAGAGCCTGGAGACTGATGCATCCACTATTGGTGGATTCTCCCATTTTTTCCTATCCTCAGGAGGAAAAGGAAAAGATGAAAACAACCGTTTAGGATTTGAAATTTCCTATCAGGATTAACCCACGGTTCTTCAAACAGGGTATTTAGTTCCTTTGACACAGGAAAAATGGCTGAGGATTTCTTTTTTATATTAAAATAAGATTCCTCACTCTCCTCTGTCACCTTATCAAGGATATTCAGAACTTCTCTGATAGCCTTATGAGAGCCTCTATTCCCTGTGACAGAGTACCCTCCCCACCTCTGAGCCCATCTCACCCTCCTCTATTTCTGACCGCTCATCATCAGAGTCAGACTGCAGGACATGGGCCAAAGTACATTTTTGTGGACAAATGGCAGGGGACTGAGACACTGGTTTGGGTACTGAGTCTCTTTTCATAAACTCAGTGATAGATTGCCTTAAGTATTGCGTCTCTTTCTCTTTCCGAGATAACTTAGTAGAGATTGTCGAAATCATTCCCCTAATGGAGTCCAGCCATGCTGGTACTGCCCCACTAGCCTGGGAAGGGATACTACACTGAGTACACAGTAATGAACCACCTGGAGAAGAGGAACACTGTGCCTTACATGAAACACACTCTTTGCCTGACATACTGTTACAGTGACAGCACACACACACAGGAAAAGGTTAAATGCACAATTAACCCACAAAGAGCCCTGCCAGGGAGACACAGAGGGAGTATGGAACCAGCACACGGCGCAATTAACGCTAATGCCAAGCTTAGCCGGGTCACAGACTAAGTACCCAGATTAGGGACTTAGTACACTAATAATCGCTCCCCCCTTGCTATGACCCCCTGGTACCACTGAGATAATCTGGAGTCTCTCCGGAGGAGTTGTGCGTCCCTGTCAGTCAGCATCTGTGTCAGCTCCAGAGGGAAAATGGCGCTGGTGAACTGCTGGATCAGCTCATAGTGAAGCCCCGCCCCTTTATGGCGCACGGTCTTCCCGCTCTTTTTTATACTGGCTGTATGTGCATAAAATGGAGACAGACTCCTTTTATGGCTTTGTTGTCAGTCTGGGTACTGCTGTCCGCTGTTAAGCGTCTGTGTCCGTACACAGCGGGAGACGCAGTCCGCCCCGTTTAGAAGCCGTGTGTCTCTGTACCCTCATGCCGCCATAATGGCTGGCAACCCGCTAACCGGGATGCCGGCTTAGTACTCACCACTCTTCATTCTTCTGGCTCTGTAAGGGATGGCGGCGTGCTGCGGGAATGTACGGTCGCTGTGGTGGGGCTTGCGAATAGTTCCCTCAGGAGCTAGTATCCTGTTAACGGGGAATGGGACCATTAACCCTGAGAGAGGTTGCCCCCCCCCCCTCCTAACTCCCACGAAGAAAGCAGGCTGTTGCCATCCAGTCCTGCCTGAAAATAACAAAGAAAATAGATGCAGAAAACTCTTCAGGAGCTTCCAGAGACGTGACCGGCTCCTCCGGGCACATTTTCTAAACTGAGTCTGGTGGGAGGGGCATAGAGGGAGGAGCCAGTGCACACTATCAATTTCATAAAGTGCCCATGGCTCCCAGTGGACCCGTCTATACCCCATGGTACTAAATGGATTCCCAGTATCCCCTAGGACATAACAGAAAACAAGATGGTTCTTGGCATTACAAAATTGTAACTTTCAGTTGAGAATAGGCCTGGTACACAAATAGCTAATGCAGATGTACTGTCTCATACCTGCTGTATAGGGGTTAGGCCGAGGATCTTCTATGAGCAACTCCTGAAGATCTGGGTACCAAGCCCTCCTTGCAATGAAGATCGCTCGAACTCTTGTTCTTCTTATGATCCTGAGCACTTTTGGGATCAGCGGAAGTGGAGGGAAGACATACACCGACCGGGACACCCACTGGACCACTAGCGCATCCACTGCTATTGCTTGAGGGTCTCTTGACCTGGAACAATATTTCTGAAGCTTCTTGTTGAGAAGAGATGCCATCATGTCTACTTGAGGAACTCCCCAAAGACTTGTCACCTCTGCGAAGACTTCTTGGTGGAGGCCCCACTCTCCTGGATGGAGATCGTGTCTGCTGAGGAAGTCTGCTTCCCAGTTGTCTACTCCCGGAATGAAAATTGCAGAAAGAGCCTTTACATGTCTTTCTGCCCAGAGTAGGATCTTCGTCACCTCTGCCATTGCCGCTCTGCTTTTCGTTCCGCCCTGCCTGTTTATGTATGTGACTGCTGTTACATTGTCCGACTGGATCTGCATGGGATGATCTTGAAGAAGATGTACCGCTTGTTGAAGGCCGTTGTAAATGGCTTTCAATTCCAGCACATTTATGTGAAGGCAGGCTTCCTGACTTGACCATTTTCCTTGGAAGCTTTCTCCCTGAGTGACAGCTCCCCAGCTTCGGAGACTTGCATCCGTGGTTACCAGGAGCCAATCCTGAATCCTGAATCTGCGTCCCTCTAGCAGGTGAGCCCATGTAACCACCACAGGAGTGAAATCCTTGCTTTCGATGACAGGATTATCTTTCGGTGCATGTGTAAGTGGGAACCCGACCACTTGTCCAACAGGTCCCACTGGAAGACTCTGGCATGGAGCCTGCCAAACTGTATAGCCTCGTAGGCCGCCACCATCTTTCCCAACAACCGAATGCACTGATGGATCGACACACTTGTTGGCTTCAATATCTGTTTGACCATTTTCTGGAATTCCAGAGCCTTTTCCACCGGAAGAAAAACTCTTTGAACTTCTGTGTCCAGGATCATTCCGAGAAAAGACAATCTTGTCGTCGATTCCAACTGTGACTTTGGATAATTTATGATTGGAGTATTGACAGGGAGAGTGTGATGTTTTGTAACAACTGCTCCCTGGATCTCACCTTTATCAGGAGATCGTCTAGATAAGGAATTATATTGACTCCTTTTTGACGCAGGACAACCATCATCTCCGCCATCACCTTGGTGAATACCCTCAGCGCCGTGGAGAGACCGAAAGGCAACGTCTGGAATTGGTAATGGCAATCCTGAACCGCGAATCTCAGATAAGCCTGGTGAGGAGGTTAAATGGGAACATGCAGGTAAGCATCCTTTATGTCTACAGACACCATGTAGACCCCCTCCTCCAGACTGGAAATCACTGTCCTCAGTGATTCCATCTTGAACTTGAATCGTTTCAAGTAGAGATTCAGATTTTTTAGGTTTAGGATCGGTCTGACCAAGCCGTCCGTCTTCGGAACTACAAAAAGGCTTGAATAAAACCCCTCTCCTTGTTGTGACAAAGGTACCAGGACTATGACCTGATCCTGACATAATTTTTGGATTGCCGCTGTTACTGCTTCCCTTTCTGGAAGAGAAGCTGGCAAGGTCAAATTGAAAAATCGGCATGGGGGAACTCCAGCTTGTATCCCTGGGACACTATTTGCAACACCCAGGGATCCAGGCCAGACAGAATCCAACCTTGGCTGAACAGTTTTAGACGTGCCCCCACCCGAGCGGCCTCCCGCAAAGGAGCCCCAGCGTCATGCTGAAGATTTGGCAGAAGTAGGGGTAGACTTCTGCTCCTGGGAACCTGAAGCCGCTGTGGACGTCTTTCCCTTTCCCCTTCCCCTACCTGCAAAGAAGGGGGAACCTCTCGCTTTTTTGTATTTATTGGGCCGAAAGGACTGCATGTGAGGGTGATATGTCTTTTTTGCCGGTGCAGGCGCAGAGGGCAAAAATGTCTACTTACCTGCGGTAGCTGCCGAGACTAACGCATCCAGTCCATCGTCAAATAAGGCCTCACCTTTATATGGGAGAGCCTCCATATTTCTTTTGGAATCTGCATCCGCGTTCCACTGGCGAATCCACAACGCCCGCCGAGCCGATACTGCCATGGTAGCGGCTTGTGAACTCAAGAGTCCAATATCTTTCATTGCTTCTAGCATGTATGCGGCAGCGTCTCTGATATTCCCTAACTTAAGGAGTATCTCATCTTTATCAATCATGTCAATTTCTGATGACACGCTTTCTGACCATTTCTCAATAGCGCGACTCACCCACGCGCAAGCAATTGTGGGCCTGAGCAGCGTACCATTGGCAACATAAATGGATTTCAATGTAGTTTCCATCTTTCAGTCTGCCGGCTCTTTTAGTGAAGCCGTGCCAGGTGCAGGGAGAATTACCTCCTTTGTCAACCTGGATAGTGCACTGTCTAACACAGGGGGTGACTCCCATTTTTTCTGTCCTCCATCGGGAATGGATAAGCCATCTGAATTCTCTTGGGAATACGACATTTCTTTTCGGGATTCACCCACATCCCTTCAAAGAGAGTATTAAGCTCGTGGGAAGGAGGGAAAGTAACCTTGGATTTCTTTTCTTTATAGAAATAAGCCTTCTCCTGAGGTACAGGAGTGGCTTCCGTGACTACCAGAACATTCCTTATAGCTACAATCATATATTGTATATTTTTTGCCAATTTATGATCTATTTCTCTGGAGTCACTATCGTCGACACAAGAATCAGTGTCCGTGTTGGTATCAGTATTCACAATATTCACAAATGGTCTCTTATGTGACCCAGAGGGGTCGCCTGCGGATGGAAGAACAGAGCCCTGAAAAATCACATCTTCCACAGATTTTCTCCAGCATTCTGCATGAGATACAGACTTATCTAATCTCCTATTGATATGATGCATACTATCATGTATTTCTTTCACCCATGCAGGCTCTTGGTGTGCCGGCAGCGCCACCACATTACACTTCTGTGTCCCTAAAATGGTTTCCTCCGGGGAGGAACTCCCTGCTTCTGACATGTCTTACACACGTGTACGACACACACACACACAGACACACTGGGACTTATAGGGGACAGACTCACAGTAAAATCTGTCAGAGTGACACAGTTTAGGAGCAGCAAGTTCACAACCCCAGCGCCAGTATCTAATGCCTGTGAACACAGAATGCCCACTGACATGCAGCGCTTTTTGCACAGTAAAACACACTTGTAAAACAACAAATTCGCTTGTGCCTTTTCCCCCACCCGTTTTGCACCCTGATACTTGTAGTCAGAAGTGAAGGAGGAACAGTGATGTCTCTGCAGCCTGAGGAAAGAGAAAATGGCGCTGAGCAGTGTGATGGCTGCCTGAGGAAGAAGCCCCACCCCCACAATGGAGCGTTTTTACCTCAGAGACTTTTCATAATATTCATACTGGCGGGGGTAGGGCTGTGCCTGGGCATCTTATGCCCCCTTTTTGCCAGTTTATAGAGGTGTTTTGCTGCCCAGGGCCCCCTCCCCCGCACCCTGCACCCTGCAGTGCCTGTGTGTGTGTGCAGCAATGGCGCGCTGCGCTCCCGCCAGCCGCACGGTACCTCAGCCGTCACTTTACTTGATAGAAGATCTGTCTTCTTCTCACCTGTCTTCTGGCTCTGTGAGGGGAGTGACGGTGTGCTGTGGGAGTGAGCATCTAGACACGGCTAGCGTTCAGTACCCTTCAGGAGCTAATGGTGTCCTGTCAGCCAGAAGCAGAGCCATGAAACTCTGAGGAAGTTGGTTCTGCTTCTGCCCCCTCAGTCCCACGAAGCAGGGAGTCTGATGCCAGCAGATCTCCCTGAAAATAAAAAAAACCTAACATAAGTCTTTTCAGAGAAACTCAGTAGAGCTCCCCTGAAGTGCATCCAGTCTGCCTGGGCACAATTCTAAAACTGAGGTCTGGAGGAGGGGCATAGAGGGAGGAGCCAGTTCACACCCATTGAAAAGTCTTAAGAGTGCCCATGGCTCCTGCGGAACCGTCTATACCCCATAGTCATGAAGTGGACCCCAGCATCCTCTAGGACGTATGAGAAAAGTACTTTATACTTCAACGTAACTAGAAGACAGTGGGGGTCATTCCGAGTTGATCGCTAGCTGCATTCGTTCGCTGTGAAGCAATTAGGAAAAAAAAGGCACTTCTGTGCGTGTGTATGCGGCACAATGCGCACGCGCGTCGGACTATTGCAGCAAACAATGTAGTTTCACACAAGGTCTAGCGAAGCATTTCAGTCGCACTACTGGCCGCAGAGTGATTGACAGGAAGAGGGCGTTTCTGGGTTTCAGGGAGTGTTCGGAATAACGCAGGCGTGTCAGGAAAAACGCAGGCGTGGCTGGGTGAACGCAGGGCGTTTTTGTGACGTTAAAACAGGAACTGAACAGTCTGAAGTGATCGCAAGTGCTGAGTAGGTATTGAGCTACTCTAAAACTGCACAAAAAAAGTTTGCCGCCACTCTGTGATCCTTTCATTCGCACTTCTGCTAAGCTAAAATACACTCCCAGTGGGAGGCGGCATAGCGTTTGCATGGCTGCTAACAACTGCTAGCGAGCGAACAACTCGGAATGACCACCAGTATCCAGATCAAAGCACTCCGGGACTGTGTCCAGCCATATATACAAATTAATTACTACACCAACCATTATCAAGGCACGATTATCCAATATAATACCACCACATCCCAAACAATCGATTGTTTGAAATTCATTTATTCATTTTTTAAAATTCCCCCCCTCCATATTTGTTTCTATTTCCCTTCTTTCTCTGTTTAATTTCTATACTATTGCATATTCTTTTTCTCTAATAACTTTTACTTGATCGTTAGATATATCTAAATATATCTTAATTCATATTCCTATCTTCATTTTGATATCGACAGTGGCATTTTTCATATGAATAAAGAATAAGCACAATCATGTCTGTGAAATTATTCATCTGAATTTTAAACAGTAAAAGCAACTTATTTATAATACATTGTAGTATCCTCATTTGTTATATAGTGGTATATATTTGTTAATTCCTAGTCCCTATTTGGTAGCGAGTGACTAACATACTAGCACCAGGGCCGGCCTGAGCTTAATTTTTTTGGTAAGCGAATATAAATTTTGGCGCCCCTTAAAAAGATAAACGTTTGAAAGGGCAAAAATGGGTGTGTAAACAAGGAAGGTTCACACAATAGTACCCCCAAGGGTACAAGGAGATAGTGGGTGATCAGGGAGGCAGGAGTGACAGGGAGACAGTGGGTACAGAGGAGGCTGGGTTGACTGGGAGACAGTGGATGACCAGGGAGACAGTGGGTGACTGAGGCAGGGTTGACAGGGAGATAGTGGGTGACCGGAGAGGCAGGGGTGACTGGGAGATAGTGTGTACAGAGGAGGCAGGGGTGACAGAGAGATAGTGGGTGACCAGAGAGACAGTGGGTGACTGAGACAGGGGTGACAGGGAGACAATTGGTGACTGAGGCAGGGGTGACTGGGAGATAGTGGGTGAACGGGGAGGCAGGGGTGACAGGGTGATAGTGGGTGACCGGGGAGGCAGGGGTGACAGGGAGGCAATGTAGCTAGCAGCCAACTGTAAGAGAACAACAACTGCTTGCATACCAGTGATATGTCACAAACAGATATATGGGGGGAGTGTCACACACAGATAGTGGGGAAGTATACCATGTTCTAATTACAATCAGGAGAGCTGAGCTGAGCCCCTTGATCTGAAGACAGTAACAGACTAATGATAGCGCCCCAACACGGGAGCCACTTACTCAGTGACAGGTGCAGTAGGGGAACTGCAGGATGCTGACCCCGGGCAGCTCATCTTTCCCATGCCGACCTCCACCTGCTTCAGACACCTGGGTGCAGGAAGTTTGCATCATATACTCTGGACTGGCGTGTCACTATTTGGGCTGCTGTAAAAAAGTGCATCCGTCTAATATAATATATCTATCTATCTATCTAGATATAGATCTATAGATAAAGAATATATATATATACCAGCAAATAGAAAACCACAGCACTCGCCACCCCAGAAGCGGGGTGCAGTATCCGCACTCGCCACTAATAGGGTGGGGTGCATGTAGCCCATGGCCACCTACTCAAAAATATAGAAACAAAAAGTACAGCACTCACCAAAATGAGCTCACTTATCCTCACAACATCAATGGATAAATGAATAAATGATGGGGGTTTAGTTAGTGAATTGGCCGATGCACGGAAGCCTGCATACCGCTCCAAGGTACCCCACCTTCATGCAGGTCCTACACTATCACCAAATCATAAAAATTAATAAAAATTAAAACTAACTAAACCCCCATCATTTATTCATTTATCCATTGATGTTGTGAGGATAAGTGAGCTCATTTCGGTGAGTGCTGTACTTTTGTTTCTATACATATTGTGACAAGAACACTGGGATAGTGTTTGAGGGCAGGTATATTTGTCCCAGGTTCTTGTCTTACATGTTTTAGAAAATGTTAACTTCTAGGAAAAATGCTTTTTGTTTTGTCTGAACCTTTTCAGTTTGCTGTAAAAGCTGGGTAAAGGCTCTGAGAGAGAGATAAGGCGAGTTCTAGACATTGGGCCCAGTTCGGGTCTTTGGCCTCACAGAGGGCTAATCAGGGTTTCAGCTGTGTAAGAGTGATATAGTGCTTCTAACCTGATTAGTATGGGCAGACTGCCTGGGAAGGCTGCAGGATCTGTGTGTGAGAGACACGCTTTCTGATGCAAGTAAGCTATACAGTATGTACTGAAGAACTCTGTGTTTTGTTTAGTGACAGTTAGGAACATCTTATGTTTAGTTAGTGCCGGACAGGCAAGGTATTTTTATTTTGGGGTTTGTTTTATTTTCTGTTTCAATAAAACTGTCCGGGGTCAGTTGTACCAGAAACTGGACTTGTGTTGTTCCTCAGCTGCTGCGTGCTGCCATATTCCCCAGGAAAAGGCACCTTGCACCCCTACAGTGTTACAACTTGGTGGAGAATGCGAGCAGGCCGTTCTGCGCATAAGTGAAAGCAGCAGCTTTGTGAGGCCTGCAGAAAACGGTGGTTTATGCAGATACAGCCCAGTGTGAAGTTACTGAGACTCACCCCTGAGGGTTTGATATATGTCCTGGGTGAAAGCAGCTGCAAAGCCGCCTGAAAAATCTGTTGACATGGAGGATCTGCTTAAAGCCTTGCTGCAAGCTACAGCGGCTCAGCAGGAGGCCAACCGACAGCAGCAGGTGGCAATGGAGGAAAATTGGAGACTACAGCAGGAGGCCAACAGACAGCAGCAGGTGGCAATGGAGGAAAATAAGAGACAACAGCAGGCAGTTGTTGATGAACTTTACAGGCAACAGCGTCAGGATAGAGAGGCCTTAGCAGAAGTGGTGCAGAGACTTGCAGCTCGGGTTGGAGATGTGGCCGTCAGTGCTCCAACCAGCTCTAGTTCTATACGAGCCAGTCACTTCCTGCAGAAAATGACAGAGGCTGATGATGTGGAGGCCTATCTGACCACGTTTGAAAGGACTGCCGAGCGTGAGAACTGGCCGAAAGCACAGTGGGCCAGTCTGCTGGCACCTTTCCTGTCAGGTGAGCCCCAAAAAGCTTACTTTGATTTAAGCCCTGCTGAGGCTCGGGACTATGATAAACTAAAGACTGAGATCCTGACCCGCCTGGGAGTCACGCTGTCAGTACGAGCACAACGGGTGCACCGTTTGCTGTACGCCATGGAGAAGCCTCCGCGCTCCCAGATGCACGACCTTATTCAGCTAACAAAAAAATGGCTGCAGCCAGAGACATTAACTGGTCCCCAGATGGTGGAAAGAGTCATCATGGACCGCTACTTGAGATCTTTGCCCATGGTCCTGCGCAAGTGGGTGAGCCATGGAAACCCGGGTACTGCTGACCAATTAGTGGACATGGTAGAGAGGTATTTGGCAGCAGAGGAACTATTGATGACCACCCAGCAACCCATAGATCCTCGACAGCGCCCTTCAGTAAAGACTGGTAAGACTGTTCCGTGGGAAAACGTTGCTGGGCGGTTAAGAGAACGCAAGGCTGGAGAGACTGTAAACACTGGCCCTGGAAACAGGCCAATGGGGCTAGAACGGTCTATGCTGCCCAAATGGGTTGATAATCGTGTGGTTAAATGTTTTAGGTGTGGTATGCCAGGTCATGTTATTGCCAATTGCCCAGTCACGCAAGAACCCATGCAATGTGATGCTGCCTTTGAATGTCGCAGAATGTCTTTCTTTGCTAGGTTAGCCTGTACTGTGGTACCTTCACCTGAGCTGGAAAAACAAATGTGTGATGTGTTCTTAGAAGGTAACCGGGTAGAGGCCTTGCTAGATTCAGGAAGTTTAGTTACCCTCGTGAAAGCTGGGTTAGTGAACCCCTTAAAGGTCCAGCAAATACCTATTGGGGTAACTTGCATACATGGGGATACCCAATATTATGCCACTGCTGAGGTGAATATAGAAACTTGTTGTGGGTCAGCAATGGTTAAAGTGGGACTGGTCCCTACCTTGGTGCATGAGGCCATAATAGGGAGGGATTTTCCTCATTTTTGGAAACTGTGGGAATCACGGTTATCAACAGATGTGAGAAGTAAAAAGCCAGTTGATAATACCGGTGATTTTATGGATGTACGTGGGTCTTCGGAACTTTCTGGCCCTTTGCCTTTTGCTAGTTTGGCTGGGGAAGTGACAGATGGGGAGTCCAGTGAGGACCCTCTTGCCGGGAACAGAGACATAGTAGTTAGAACTGAAAGCGTGCCTGACCTGGAGGTAAAGAAGGATCTGTTTGCGTCTGAACAGTTAAAGGATCCTACCTTAATAAAGGCTAGAGAGAATGTTAAGATTGTTAATGGGGAACCTGTGGTACCAGGTGACAGGGTTACGTATCCCCACATGGCCATCTGTAATGAGCTCTTGTACCACATTGTCAAAAGGGGTGAGGATGTGGTGGAACAGCTGGTAGTTCCCCAGCCTTATCGGAGAACGGTACTAGATTTAGCTCATAGTCACGTTACCGCAGGACATTTAGGGGCAGAAAAAACCACTGAAAGAGTTTTACAAAGGTTCTTTTGGCCAGGGGTTTATAAAGAAGTGTCTGAATATTGTTCTTCCTGTCCTGAATGCCAGTATCATGCCCCTAGACCCCATTTCAGGAGCCCACTAGTTCCCATGCCTATTATAGAGGTCCCGTTTGACAGAATAGCCATGGATCTCGTGAGGCCCTTGTTAAAGTCTGCTCGGGGCCATCAGTATATCCTGGTAATTATGGACTATGCCACTCGATATCCTGAGGCTGTCCCTTTACGCACTATCACAACCAAGGCGATAGCTAGGGAGCTGGTGCAGGTATTTAGTAGAGTGGGAATACCAAAAGAAATTTTGACTGACCAAGGTACTCCATTTATGTCAAGGATCATGAAAGAATTGTGCAAGTTATTTAAGGTCACTCACCTCAGGACGTCCATCTACCATCCCCAAACTGACGGGTTGGTGGAAAGGTTTAATAAAACATTAAAAAGTATGTTAAAAAAGGTTGTTGAGAGAGATGGGAAAAACTGGGATTGTTTGTTGCCCTACTTGTTAATGGCCATCAGAGAAGTTCCTCAGTCCTCTACGGGGTTTTCTCCATTTGATTTGTTGTATGGTAGACACCCCAGAGGGCTGTTGGATGTTGCCAAAGAGACGTGGGAAGGACAGCCCACTCCTTATAGAAGCGTTATTGAGCATGTAACACAAATGCAGGATAGGATTGCAGCCGTGGTACCTGTTGTCAGAGAGCACATGGAACAGGCCCAAAGTGCTCAACAGAGGGTCTATAACCGGAGTGCCAAGATACGGGAATTTGCTCCTGGAGATAGAGTTCTTGTTTTGGTACCCACTGTGGAAAGCAAATTCCTAGCTAAATGGCAGGGTCCATTTGAGATTAGGGAAAAAGTGAATGAGGTTAATTACAAAGTATACCAGCCGGGAAAGAGAAAACCCGAACAGATCTACCATGTTAACTTAATCAAACCCTGGAAAGATAGGTTGTCTCTGTCAGCGGAGCCTTGCCCTTCGGTGTCTTCACCCCGGTTGCTTCCCGCAGTGAAGGTGTCAGAGACATTATCAGCTGATCAGAACAATCAGGTTAAAGAATTTCTCATCCAAAATAGGGAGGTATTTTCAGAGCTGCCTGGCCGAACGACCATAATAAAACATGACATTGTCACAGAACCAGGGGTCAGGGTTCATTTAAAGCCATATAGGATTCCTGAAGCTCAGCGAGAAGCTATTTCTAAGGAAGTTAAAACCATGTTAGAACTTGGAGTCATAGAGGAGTCTAACAGTGAGTGGTCCAGTCCCATAGTGCTCATCCCGAAGCCCGACGGTAGCATACGCTTCTGTAATGACTTTCGTAAGTTAAATGAGGTGTCCAAGTTTGACGCATACCCCATGCCCCGTGTGGATGAGCTTGTAGAAAGGCTGGGAACAGCCAGGTTTCTCACCACATTGGACCTGACCAAAGGTTACTGGCAAATACCTTTATCTGATAGCGCCAAAGAAAAAACAGCCTTTTCGGTTCCGGAGGGGCTGTACCAGTATAAGATGTTACCCTTTGGGTTGCATGGGGCTCCAGCAACCTTTCAACGGGCGATGGATAAAATTTTGAGGCCCCATAGAAAATATGCAGCTGCCTATTTGGATGATGTGGTAATTCACAGTACAGACTGGGGGTCACATTTGGTTAAAGTACAAGCAGTACTGGACTCAATCAGAGAGGCAGGGTTAACTGCTAACCCAAAGAAGTGCTGCCTCGCAATGGAGGAGGTCAAATACTTGGGCTTCACCATAGGCAGAGGTCTGATTAGGCCCCAATTGAATAAAGTTGATGCTATTCAAAACTGGCCTCGTCCAGTGAATAAAAAACAGGTAAGGGCTTTTTTGGGAATTACTGGGTACTATAGACGGTTTATTCCTAATTTTGCGACCACAGCGGTGCCGTTGTCAGACCTTACCAAAGGGAAGCAGTCAAATGTGGTGAAATGGAACCCTGATGCAGAAAAGGCGTTCCAAGCGTTAAAAGTGGCTTTGTGTTCACAACCGGTGTTGATAACACCAGATTTTTCAAAAGAATTTGTGGTACAGACAGATGCCTCAGAGGTAGGGATAGGTGCTGTGCTGTCCCAAACCAGAGATGGGGACGAACACCCTATCATTTATTTGAGTAGGAAACTCAATGAGCATGAAAAAAGGTATGCCATTGTGGAAAAGGAGGCTTTGGCCATTAAGTGGGCACTAGATACCTTGAGATATTACCTCTTGGGTAGACAATTCAGACTAGTGACAGACCATGCCCCTTTAAAATGGATGTATGTAAATAGAGGCAAGAATGCTCGTGTAACTAGATGGTTTCTAGCGTTGCAGGACTTTAAGTTTACTGTCGAACATAGACCGGGAACACAATTGGCCAACGCAGATGCATTGTCTCGCATCTTCTGTTTGGGGGCTACAAGTGTTCCGGCCCCTAGGTCGAAACAGGGGAGGGGGATATGTGACAAGAACACTGGGATAGTGTTTGAGGGCAGGTATATTTGTCCCAGGTTCTTGTCTTACATGTTTTAGAAAATGTTAACTTCTAGGAAAAATGCTTTTTGTTTTGTCTGAACCTTTTCAGTTTGCTGTAAAAGCTGGGTAAAGGCTCTGAGAGAGAGATAAGGCGAGTTCTAGACATTGGGCCCAGTTCGGGTCTTTGGCCTCACAGAGGGCTAATCAGGGTTTCAGCTGTGTAAGAGTGATATAGTGCTTCTAACCTGATTAGTATGGGCAGACTGCCTGGGAAGGCTGCAGGATCTGTGTGTGAGAGACACGCTTTCTGATGCAAGTAAGCTATACAGTATGTACTGAAGAACTCTGTGTTTTGTTTAGTGACAGTTAGGAACATCTTATGTTTAGTTAGTGCCGGACAGGCAAGGTATTTTTATTTTGGGGTTTGTTTTATTTTCTGTTTCAATAAAACTGGCCGGGGTCAGTTGTACCAGAAACTGGACTTGTGTTGTTCCTCAGCTGCTGCGTGCTGCCATATTCCCCAGGAAAAGGCACCTTGCACCCCTACAGTGTTACAATATACACACACACACACACACACACACACACACACACACACACACACACACACACACACACACTGCTCAAAAAAATAAAGGGAACACTAAAATAACACATCCTAGATCTGAATAAATGAAATATTCTTATTAAATACTTTGGTGGTCATTCCGAGTTGTTCGCTCGGTAATTTTTTTCGCATCGCAGCAATTTTCCGCTTAATGCGCATGCGCAATGTTCGCACTGCGACTGCGCCAAGTAAATTTGCTATGCAGTTAGGAATATTACTCACGGTTTTTTCATCGTTCTGGTGATCGTAATGTGATTGACAGGAAGTGGGTGTTTCTGGGCGGAAACAGGCCGTTTTAGGGGCGTGTGGGAAAAAACGCTACCGTTTCTGGGAAAAACGCGGGAGTGGCTGGAGAAACGGAGGAGTGTCTGGGCGAACGCTGGGTGTGTTTGTGACGTCAAACCAGGAACGACAAGCACTGAACTGATCGCACTGGCAGAGTAAGTCTCGAGCTACTCAGAAACTGCACAGAGATGTCTTATCGCAATATTGCGAATCTTTCGTTCGCAATTTTAAGATGCTAAGATTCACTCCCAGTAGGCGGCGGCTTAGCGTGTGCAATGCTGCTAAAAGCAGCTTGCGAGCGAACAACTCGGAATGAGGGCCTTTGTTCTTTACATAGTTGAATGTGCTGACAACAAAATCACACAAAAATTATCAATGGAAATCAAATTTATTAACCCATGGAGGTCTGGATTTGGAGTCACACTCAAAATTAAAGTGGAAAAACACACTACAGGCTGATCCAACTTTGATGTAATGTCCTTAAAACAAGTCAAAATGAGGCTCAGTAGTGTGTGTGGCCTCCACGTGCCTGTATGACCTCCCTACAACGCCTGGGCATGCTCCTGATGAGGTGGCGGATGGTCTCCTGAGGGATCTCCTCCCAGACCTGGACTAAAGCATCCGCCAACTCCTGGAAGTCTGTGGTGCAACGTGGCGTTGGTGGATGGAGCGAGACATGATGTTCCAGATGTGCTCAATTGGATTCAGGTCTGGGGAATGGGCGGGCCAGTCCATAGCATCAATGCCTTCGTCTTGCAGGAACTGCGGACACACTCCAGCCACATGAGGTCTAGCATTGTCTTGCATTAGGAGGAACCCAGGGCCAACCGCACCAGCATATGGTCTCACAAGGGGTCTGAGGATCTCATCTCGGTACCTAATGGCAGTCAGGCTACCTCTGGCGAGCAGATGGAGGGCTGTGCGGCCCCCCAAAGAAATGCCACCCCACACCATTACTGACCCACTGCCAAACCGGTCATGCTAGAGGATGTTGCAGGCAGCAGAACGTTCTCCTTGGCGTCTCCAGACTCTGTCACGTCTGTCACATGTGCTCAGTGAGAACCTGCTTTCATCTGTGAAGAGCACAGGGCGCCAGTGGCGAATTTGTCAATCTTGGTGTTCTCTGGCAAATGCCAAACGTCCTGCACGGTGTTGGGCTGTAAGCACAACCCCCACCTGTGGACGTCGGGCCCTCATACCACCCTCATGGAGTCTGTTTCTGATCGTTTGAGTAGACACATGCACATTTGTGGCTTGCTGGAGGTCATTTTGCAGGGCTCTGGCAGTGCTCCTCCTGTTCCTCCTTGCACAAAGGCGGAGGTAGCGGTCCTGCTGCTGGGTTGTTGCCCTCCTACGGCCTCCTCCACGTCTCCTGATGTACTGGCCTGTCTCCTGGTAGTGCCTCCATGCTCTGGACACTACGCTGACAGACACAGCAAACCTTCTTGCCACAGCTCGCACTTGTGTGGGTTGTAGACTCCGTCTCATGCTACCACTAGAGTGAAAGCACCGCCAGCTTTCAAAAGTGACGAAACATCAGCCAGAAAGTATAGGAGCTGAGAAGTGGTCTGTGGTCACCACCTGCAGAACAACTCCTTTATTGGAGATGTCTTGTCGATTGCCTATAATTTCCACCTGTTGTCTATTCCATTTGCACAACAGCATGTGAAATTGATTGTCAATCAGTTTTGCTTCCTAAGTGGACAGTTTGATTTCACAGAAGTGTGATTGACTTGGAGTTACATTATGTTGTTTAAGTGTTCCCTTTATTTTTTTGAGCAGTGTGTGTATATATATATATATATATATATATATAGGTGTAGTACGGCTGACCGCCGGTCTCCTGACCGCCGGTCAGCTTACCGACGCCGGGATCCCGACAGCTTACCGACGCCGGGATCCCGGCGTCGAGGGGCGAGTGCAGCAAGCCCCTTGCGGGCTCGCTGCGCTCGCCACGCTGCGGGCTCGGTGGTGACCTGCGGTCACCACGGGTTCTATTCCCACTCTATGGGTGTCGTGGACACCCACGAGTGGAAATAGTCCCTGTTGGTCGGCATGCCGACCATCGGGACAGTGACCCGTCGGGCTGGTGGAGGAGGTCATGTGACTGTCGGTCAGCTGACCGGCGGTCACATGAATACCACTATATATATATATATATATATATATATATATATATATAATAAATAATTCTTTGCAGTTTCAGAGTAGCTCCGGACCTACTCACAGATTGCGATCAGCTCAGTCCGTTTAGTTACTGGTTTGACGTCACAAACATGGCCTGCATTCGGCCAGCCACTCCCCCGTTTCCCCAGCCACTCCTGCGTTTTTTCCTGACACGCCTGCATTTTTTTGCAAACGCTGGGAAAATGCTGAGTTGCCATCCAGAAACGCCCCTTTCCTGTCAATCATACACCGATCAGCAGTGCGACTGAAAAGCGCCGCTGAAGCCACAGCAAAACTGCTAAGTTTTTAGTAAAATAACTAAGCGCATGCGCTCTGCGGGGGTAATTCCAAGTTGATTGCAGCAGGATTTTTGTTAGCATTTAAGCAAAACCATGTGTACTGCAGGGGAGGCAGATATAACATGTGCAGAGAGAGTTAGAATTGGGTGTGGTGTGTTCAATCTGCAATCTAAATTGCAGTGTAAAAATAAAGAAGCCAGTATTTACTCTGCACAGAAACAAAATAACCCACCCAAATCTAACTCTCTCTGCACATGTTATATCTGCCTCCCCTGCAGTGCACATGGTTTTGCCCAACTGCTAACAAAAATCCTGCTGCGATCAACTTGGAATTACCCCCTGCGTACCATGCGCATGCGCAGTTAGCGACAAATCGCAACATAGCGAAAATCGGCAACGAGCGAACAACTCGGAATGACCCCTATGTGTTTCATTAATGGGGGAAATTCAGTTGCTTGTGAATGCTTCAAGTTGCAACCAACATTGCAAATTTCTCTTTGCAGCCAATTGAATTGCAGAGCAATTCTACAATGTTACTGCACAGTGGTGGTCATTCCGAGTTGATCGCAGCCAGCAACTTTTTGCTGCTGTTGCAATCAACTAGTCCACGCCTGTGGGGCTGTGTATTTTAGCTTAGCAGGGCTGCGATCGCTTGTGCAGCCCTGCTAAGCTAAAAAAAATTCAAGCAGAAGTAGACTAGTCCTGGACATACTTACCCTGTGCGATGGATCCAGCGATGATAGGCCCGGCTTTGACATCACTCCTCCGCCCTCCGTTCTGCTGGACACGCCTGCGTTACACTCACCACTCCCAGAAAACAGCTCCAAACGGTCCGGATCCGCCCTGTCACGCCTGCTTCCTATCAATCTTCTGTGCGGTCCGCACTGTGACCGCTTCATTCTCAAGACGTAACGTAACCCTGTGTCAAAGTCGAAAAATATTGTAATGCATATGCCTTGTACTAACCCCATGCCCGCTGCGCGTGCACTCAGTCTGCCGTACGTGCGCATATCCGCAATTTGCGTAACGGAGCTTTGCACGGCCATGCGCCTTAGCGCGTGGTATGCGCATTTACGGTAGAGTTTGTGAGCACATAGAGGGTTATTAGAACATTACATATTTAACCCAAATAGTGCATTTTGTACCCATAGTTCCCTTGCACCATGTCAGCGAGTATTAATAGTTTAAACAGTTCCTGGACAAGGGGATTCGCCTTTGCATGATAGGAAGGGTCAGATAAAGGTTGGAAGGTGATGTCTAGTATCCAGCTGTAGGGTATTTTGAGGGTAACATTCCGGTGTTGGTTAGAGAAAGATCGCTTGTTCCTGCATATAATTATGTGTAAAAGTAGAATATGAACATTAACTGTATTTACAGTATATTATGTATGCGGCGGGAATCCAGAGGATACCACCCACAAGAGCAGTTGGGGAAAGACATCGCCCACCTATTCAAATCCACCTATGACCTCTTCTGTAATGTAGAGACACATCCCTGTGTCCAATGGACAATGAGATTACAGTGACCATTGTATTGTGTATGCATGTTGTGTATAAAAAGACCATTGTTGCCTAGCCGGTCAGAAGACTCTGAACGCTATCTGTATGACCAGCGGAGGACCGGCCGGGTTGCGCTTGCAAACATTCTCACGTATGTACATTCTCTGTAGCCATTATTCTGTTTAGATTTACTTGTTAGCCTGTAGTGTATGATTTGTACTGTTTTACCTTTTGGAATTAATCCACTGTGGCCTTAGAACCCTGTGGTTGCAACTACAAATCAGTGTTGTGTTTTCACTTTCCTGCATGGGCTTTAGAGTGTATTTATCTGTATAAGGTGTATAAGTATCGATAAGGTGTACGCACTGCGGTTACTTTATACCGTCAGTGCTACTTAAGGTTTATGGTATAACATCATTGCAGTACTTTGCTGTTAAGGGTTTAAAGTGTAAGCATATCATTACATTGTAGCATTAACAAGGTTTAAAGGTTATCAATTGTGTGTGCGCTCGCTGTGTGTACTCTGTACACTCAGCGCGGCGTGTGTACGCCAAGTGCGTACCTCGTGCAGGACGTGTATTCAGTCTGGCGGCCATAGCGGCTCCACGGTAAAAGTGTAATTAGAGATATAGCTTTACGGTCTAAGATAATATCGACATTATCAATTGGGAGCTCGTCCGATTCCTCCTCATACCCGCAGCCTAGCATATTTTCGCAGACTTTATCTATCAGCAAAGGGCGGAAAGGTATCCCCTGTAAGCCTTCTCTTGGTCGGTGGATACACTAGTGCTGATTAGATAAGCGTCTGCGCTGCATGGTTTGAAGGGATGCTGGAGGGATCCGTAAGGTAAGAACGCAAAAGCTATTTTTCCTTTTTAAAATCTGTAAATTTCTGTTTTGGTGCCAAATGCGCACGCAACACACGCATACACCTGTATTTTGTACTTTGCATATCTGTTCACATTTTTGCCGTAAGCATTGATTACTAGATACATTTTGACCTGTACTGAGAAAATTTGTTGCTATTTAGTTAAAATATAGAGTTAATGGTTAAGGAAGTAAGTGTAAGACGCACACGCAGCCTGGCCTAGTTGTAAAGGTTTATACAGTAGAAACTGTGTGTGTGTTAAGTAAGTGATTATAGTTAAATATCGCTTACATTTATAGAAGTGAGTTTTGTAGCACTGCGGACGTACGGCCTTTGTACACGTGTCTCGAATAGAGTACGGGACTGCGTACGCAACGTAAAGGCATACACACGTGGCGTGTTCACGCAACGTGCGTAAAAGTACGACCGCTAAATACAAAGCACACAATAGCATTGTTTTAGTTTAGGCGCGAAACGGTAGCCACGCGATAATAGCACAAATTGATCAGTGTCCAATGTTTAGTTTAAATACCTTTTTTACTGTATCGCCTCTGGAATTGGGGCTGTTTTCCTGAATGAAAGTTAATTTTCTGTACAGAAAAACCAAAGTGTATATGAGTGAACGAGCGTGAGTGTGCAAACAATAAAGGTTTTGTGGACCCAGGGAATTCGGGATCCCGTCGGAGACCACACCAGGTGAGTGGACACTTGGTGGCGTGAGAGTGGCTTGCTCATGTTAACATTGATTAAGGTATAAAGGAGCAATTAGTATAACAGCAGACCAAGAGGTCAGCGAAGTCAGAAAACCGCTGACTAAGTCACGCGAAGCTCTGAATACCTCGGCCTAAAAGGTCAGCGAGGTTTTGTGTAGAGAGCGCAGCCCAGGTGGTTGGCGTAGTACCCATATATGCCCGTTCAGATACGCTCCGGCTGAGGTTTCGCAGCCTGAAAAACGATTCCATTGGTCGTACAGCGGATAAGTAACAGTTACCTATATGCTGTGCGATTGTACCGCGCGTTCGTGAGTGCAATACTTAGCCCACTGCGATACCCTTTTACGAGTTGTGCGTAAAAATCGCGGTACCATTGGCGCTAGGTGTAGTACACGCAACGTGATTTGTGTAATAATTTTTTTGTTTTAAGGGAGTTTCGCTGGTCACTCAGGAAATCTCCAATGACCAATATTTACTGGGAAGGGTAAGTCACTCCCACACACTCTCAGTAAATAGAGGTTACACAGGGCCCGAGGTTGGGTACGACCGGCGCTGACGACAGTGTTTAGGTGTATTGGCTAACGTGGGCGTGAGTGGGTGAGAGCGCTCGGAGAACTTTCACCGTTGCCTTATCACTGAGTATTTTGGTTTTTTGTAGGAATTTGCTAAGAAGGCAAGATGGGGGCCAGTTGCTCAAGTAAGGGACGATCAACCAGGGTTCAGGATGATATTCCGCGGCCCAAAGGGTCGGCGAGGTACATAATGTGTGAGAAATATGGCTCACACACAGAGGTTTTATGCAATGAATGGGAACGTATGACTGCGGAAGATAGGGAACCATTCCCTAAGGTAGGCAGTTTTAATCCAGAGGTGTTGCAGAATTTAAGGTTTAGGATATGTCTGTTAAAATCCCGAAAAGAAAGGATCAGACACTCAAACTGTTTACATTTATGGCAACGAGAGAGTGATATGCAAAGGGAACTAGCTCACACAGCTGGTTCCAACCCTAGCAGGAAACTGATTGCAACTGCACCACCACCACCGTATATTACAGGGGAGAAAGTGGCTACAGAGAATGGCATACTAATATATGATAAGAGTGAACTTGATAAATGTATTAATGCTAACCCGTGCAAGTTGTATCCCATCTTAAACTTCCCTCAGGATTGCGAACAAGAAGATGAGCCCAGCACGATATCGGCACTCTCTCTGGCAGCCACCATACAAGACACACAAGTGGGCACGGCCCAACCAGTAAGAACAGTAGCAAAGGCCCCTAGCGGAGGAACAGGTGAGGTCGTGTCCACAGGTAAGTACGGTACAGTACATTATGCAGAGACAATTGCACCTCACATTGTAGAAGCAACCCAGAATGATGTAATTGAACTAAATCCTGTCAGGGTGATCGCAGTCCCCAATGGGAGGAATGACGCTCAGGGAATCACCCCCGTCAGGAACATTGCTATGCATTGTCCCTGGTCCCGGACAGAATTGAGGACAATTATGTCTGAATTTCCCGATCCCAGAAAAGATCTAGCTGCATGTCAGAGGTTTATTAGAGAACTAGGTAACGCCACCGAACCCACAAACAAAGATTGGTGGACAGTGCTACGGGCATATTTGCCCTCCAATATTGACCCTGTGAAATTCATTGCTGATTGTAAATTAGAAGCAGAGGTACCTCTCACTGATGAATACACTCAGGAGAATGTACGACAGATCAATCTGCAATTAGGAGTATATTTCCCAACTGTTGTCAAGTGGAATAAAATCTTCTCCATTAGACAAAAAGAAGGTGAAGCTGCTTCTGAATATTTCCATCGAGCACTGCAGGAAATGGCTAGATACACTGGGGTCAAGGAGATTAAGGAAAATGTACACCATAGAGAGGTAGCTGTGTCCGTATTAATGGACGGCTTGAAAGAAACGTTGAGAACAAGGGTACAAACCACTCAACCTAACTGGAGAAGTATTTCGGTGGCTGCATTAAGAGAGTCCGCTATCGAGCACGATCGGAACATCATTAAGCACAGGGAGTCACAGGGGAATAAGCTGATGACCGTAAGTATCAAAGCCCTGACAACGAAGCCACATCAGCCTAAACCCCAGACCCCTGATGGTAAGTCGTATGTAGTAAAATGTTATAATTGCCAGAGGGAAGGACATTACTCATGGAACTGTAATTATAAAAGCAACGTATATCGACCCCCTAGACCAGAACATGACTCGCAGCATAACACACGTAATTGGGATCAGGGACCGCATAGGAGGAATTATGAGCCACATGCAGGGGAAACAAGGAGGTACCCACCTAGGAAGGACTGGCAGACCTCCGGAAATTGCAATAAATAGTGGAAAACTGCTCTAATCAAGCTGGTAACAATCCCCAGGTGCTGCGGGAGGGGGTTACTCTAGACAAGAAATACAAAAGGGATTTTTCCCACGCACTCTGCTGGCTGTTAGTAAGAAGAACTGTATACACTATGTAATAATAGAAAATTTAGAGCTCTTCGTTACATATGTTTTGCAAAAGATATGATAAGAATCCAGGCCACTTCACGGCTGCTCTATTGCTGGAGGTCCCTAACTAAGCATAAGTCCAGGGCTTGGACCCCACAAAGTCGGCTCAGGCCCGACCACCCTAGGGCAGCACACCATTGAAATACTAAAGTGTTAATATGTGTTAAGAAAGAAGCAGAAGCTATGGGTTAGAAAGTGCTACAAAAATAAGGGTGTTAATAAAATACTCAAAAGAGTAGTATTAGTGAAAAAATAGGAGTGTTACATAAGTGCTAAATAAATAATATGGCATGCTACCCCAAGGTGGCCCAGCCCCACCAGACCCGGGGGGTACCACTCCCCAAACCCATACACAGCATAATAATAATAACATCCACTATGGGTCATACAAATGCTTAATATATGGCCACATGATAATGGCACATACAGAACATATCCAGATTGAGAGCTAGTTTACCTGGAGGCACCCCTGTATCCTCCAAATGGCACTACAGGACCCAGCATGCCCTCCTAATGCTGGCTCCATCTATGCCTCATTAAGCAATTGTATGACCCATAGTGGATGTTATTATTATTATTATTATTATTATTATTATTATGCTGTGCATGGGTTTGGGGAGTGGTACCCCCCAGGTCTGGTGGGGCTGGGCCACCTTGGGGTAGCACGCCATATTATTTATTTAGCACTTATGTAACACTCCTATTTTTTCACTAATATTACTCTTTTGAGTATTTTATTAACAACCTTATTTTTGTAGCACTTTCTAACCCATAGCTTCTGCTTCTTTCTTAACACATATTAACACTTTAGTATTTCAATGGTGTGCTGCCCTAGGGTGGTCGGGCCTGAGCCGACTTTGTGGGGTCCAAGCCCTGGACTTATGCTTAGTTAGGGACCTCCAGCAATAGAGCAGCCGTGAAGTGGCCTGGAGGCTTATCATATCTTTTGCAAAACATATGTAACGAAGAGCTCTAAATTTTCTATTATTACATAGTGTATACAGTTCTTCTTACTAACAGCCAGCAGAGTGCGTGGGAAAAATCCCTTTTGTATTTCTAGACCTCCGGAAATTCTCAGCTACCCCCCCTCACATATTGAAGCTGCCAGCGCGCTGCGGGAGGGTCACAACATACAATAGGGGTTAGGCCACACCTGTAGTTTGCAGCCAGTGAAGTTGATTGCTAGCCTTGGAAATGAACCCGAGGTTCCAGTTGACGTAGCTGGTAGATCACTACCTTTCCTTGTAGATACAGGGGCGCCAGGTCAGTGTTAAATTCAATGGTAAGTATGAAAACAACGGGTAAAACAATTTCAGCAATGGGGGTAACAGGAGTAGTGCAACACTATCCCTTAAGTAGACCAGCAGAGATTACGATAGGGCCTTTGCAGACCAAGCGCTCCTTTTTGCTAGCTGCATCGGCTCCGACTAATCTACTTGGGAGAGATTTATTGTGCAAGATGAGGTGTGTCATATATTGTACTCCTGAGGGTGTCTTCTTAGATATACCCGAGAATCACGTTCAGGAAGTGCAGGATATGTTAGATACCCCACAAAGGTTAATGTCACACTCTGCTGTTATAGACAGGTGTCCATCCAAGGTAGAGGAAATGATCTCCCAGATACCGGAATCCCTCTGGACCAAAGATGGACAAGACACTGGATTGATGGCAAATGTAGCTCCTGTAGTAGTGCAAGTAAAAGATGGTAGGATAGCTCCAAAAATCCCACAGTATCCTCTGAAGCCAAAGGTGGAATTAGGAGTGTACCCAGTCATAGAGCGCTTGCTACAACAGGGCATCCTAGTTAGGACGTCCAGCACTGCCAATAGTCCCATCTTCCCTGTGAAAAAGAGTGGGGGGAGGGGTTACAGGCTAGTGCAGGATCTAAGGGGGATAAACAAGATAGTTGAGAGCCAATTCCCCGTAGTGCCAAATCCAGCTGTCATCCTCATGCAAATTCCCCCTACTGCGAAATTTTTCACTGTCATTGACCTCTGTTCTGCTTTCTTTTCGGTCCCTCTGCACCCTGATAGCCAATATTTGTTTGCATTTACATACAGAGGAGTACAGTACACTTGGACTCGTCTTCCCCAAGGTTTCATTGACAGCCCAAGTATTTTCTCCCAGGCTTTGCATGACTGTTTACAATCCTTTCAACCTGAGAGCGGATCAGTATTAATACAGTATGTAGATGACTTACTGCTGTGTTCAGATTCACTCGAATCGTCCTTGAAAGACACGAAACAGCTTCTGTTTCACCTTTCTAACACGGGACACAAGGTTTCAAAGGATAAGTTACAGTTGTGCCAGACCAAGGTGAAATATTTGGGACATTGCTTGACACAAGGACTGAGACACCTCACCGCTGATAGAATACAGGCGATTCGCGACATGACTTTGCCACAAACCCAGCAGCAGATCCGCACTTTCCTTGGAATGTGTGGGTACTGCCGAAACTGGATCCCAGGGTTCTCCATACTGGCTTTACCTTTGCAGGAAATGGTCTCCTCGAACAAACCAGATCGGATCTCTCACACAGATGAGTCCGAACTGGTATTTGAGAGACTTAAACAATGCCTATCACAGGCACCTGCATTAGGCATGCCAGATTATGGGAAACCTTTTGAGTTGTACGGTACGGAAAGTGCTGGGTGTGCGGCAGGTGTCCTAACCCAGAGACATGGTGATGCCAGCAGGCCGGTAGCTTACTACAGTGCACAGTTGGACACCGTAGCACGGTCTCTCCCCACATGCTTGCGAAGTGTTGCAGCGATAGCATTGCTAGTGAATAAAAGTGAAGATGTAGGGGTATATTTACTAAGGTCCCGATTTTGACCGAGATGCCGTTTTTTCTTCAAAGTGTCATCTCGGTAATTTACTAAGCAAAAATCACGGCAGTGATGAGGGCATTCGTAATATTTTGGAAGTCCTAGGAAAAAATCACGAATCAATACACCATCAGTCAAATACGCCTGCAATTTAGTAGAAATCGGGAATTTACTAAAAAATGCAAAACACAAACACTGCCGACAATAGCCAAACACTGCCGTGATGAAATACAAATCGTGAAAAAGTGCTAAAAAAAACCAGACCTGCTTTTTAATCCCGTGTTTGTATAGGCATGCACGGATCCATGAGATCCGTGCATGGTTTTTCAGTGGGAAGGGGTGGGAAATGTTTTAATTAAAAAAAAAAAATGCGTGGGGTCCCCCCTCCTAAACCAAACCAGCCTCGGGCTCTTTGAGCCGGCCCTGGTTGCAAAAATATGGGGAAAAAATTGACAGGGGTTCCCCCATATTTAAACAACCAGCACCGGGCTCTGCGCCTGGTCCTGGTTCCAAAAATACGGGGGACAAAAAGCGTAGGGGTCCCCCGTATTTTTGTAACCAGCACCGGGCTCCACTAGCTGGACAGATAATGCCACAGCCGGGGGTCACTTTTATACAGCGCCCTGCGGCCGTGGCATTAAATACCCAACTAGTCACCCCTGGCCGGGGTACCCTGGAGGAGTGGGAACCCCTTAAATCAAGGGGTCCCCCCCCCTCCAGCCACCCAAGGGCCAAGGGTGAAGCCCGAGGCTGTCGTCCCCCCCCATCCAATGGGCTGCGGATGGGGGGCTGATAGCCTTTGTTGTAAGTTATGAATATTGTTTTTAGTAGTAGTACTACAAGTCCCAGCAAGCCTCCCCCGCAAGCTGGTACTTGGAGAACCACAAGTACCAGCATGCGGCGGAAAACCGGGCCTGCTGGTACCTGTAGCACTACTACTAAAAAAATACCCCAATAAAGACATAACACACACACCTTGAAAGTATAACTTTAATGCATACATACACACCACCATATACACATACTTACCTTATGTTCACACGAGGGTCGGTCCTCTTCTCCATGTAGAATCCATGGTGTACCTGTTGAAAAAATTCCACTCACCAAATCCAGTGTAGAGGGCTCCTCGGGTAATCCATTTGTAATACACGTACTTGTAAAAATAAAAAAACGGACACCCGACCACGAACTGAAAGGGGCCCCATGTTTTCACATGGGACCCCTTTCCCCGAATGCCAGAAACCCCCTCTGACTTATGTCTAAGTGGGTTTCTTCAGCAAATCAGGGAGCGCCACGTTGTGGCACCCTCCTGATCGGCTGTGTGCTCCTGTACTGTCTGACAGGCGGCACACGGCAGTGTTACAATGTAGCGCCTATGCGCTCCATTGTAACCAATGGTGGGAACTTTGTGGTCAGCGGTGAGGTTACTTTCGGTCACCCGCTGACCACAAAGTTCCCACCATTGGTTACAATGGAGCGCATAGGCGCTACATTGTAACACTGCCGTGTGCCGCCTGTCAGACAGTACAGGAGCACACAGCCGATCAGGAGGGTGCCACAACGTGGCGCTCCCTGATTGGCTGAAGAAACCCACTTAGACATAAGTCAGAGGGGGTTTCTGGCATTCGGGGAAAGGGGTCCCATGTGACAACATGGGGCCCCTTTCAGTTCGTGGTCGGGTGTCCGTTTTTTTTTATTTTTACAAGTACGTGGATTACAAATGGATTACCCGAGGAGCCCTCTACACTGGATTTGGTGAGTGGAATTTTTTCAACAGGTACACCATGGATTCTACATGGAGAAGAGGACCGACCCTCGTGTGAACATAAGGTAAGTATGTGTATATGGTGGTGTGTATGTATGCATTAAAGTTATACTTTCAAGGTGTGTGTGTTATGTCTTTATTGGGGTATTTTTTTTAGTAGTAGTACTACAGGTACCAGCGGGCCCGGTTTTCCGCCGCATGCTGGTACTTGTGGTTCTCCAAGTACCAGCTTGCGGGGGAGGCTTGCTGGGACTTGTAGTACTACTACTAAAAACAATATTCATAACTTACAACAAAGGCTACCAGTCCCCCATCCGCAGCCCATTGGATGGGGGGGACAGCCTCGGGCTTCACCCCTGGCCCTTGGGTGGCTGGAGGGGGGGGACCCCTTGATTTAAGGGGTTCCCACTCCTCCAGGGTACCCCGGCCAGGGGTGACTAGTTGGGTATTTAATGCCACGGCCGCAGGGCGCTGTATAAAAGTGACCCCCGACTGTGGCATTATCTGTCCAGCTAGTGGAGCCCGGTGCTGGTTACAAAAATACGGGGGACCCCTATGCTTTTTGTCCCCCGTATTTTTGGAACCAGGACCAGGCGCAGAGCCCGGTGCTGGTTGTTTAAATATGGGGGAACCCCTGTCAATTTTTTCCCCATATTTTTGCAACCAGGGCCGGCTCAAAGAGCCCGAGGCTGGTTTGGCTTAGGAGGGGGGACCCCACGCAATTTTTTTTTAAGTTTAAACATTTTTATTTATTTTTACAAGGTGCACAATGAAGCCCAGCACAGATCTCTCAGATCCGGACGAGATTCATTGTATTAAAGTCGGCAGTGTTTTACAAGTCACTCACGTAAAACACTGCCTAAAAAAACGAATGACATCGACATCGGAAAAACCGAAAATGCAGAATACGGCAGCTTAGTAAATTAGTCGTAATAAATTCAAACAGTTGCATATTTACACTTTCGATGTCATTCGTGATTGAACTCTGACCTCAAACGGAAAATTACGAATGTTAGTAAATTTACCCCGTAGTGTTGGGACACAACCTAACCATCCATACACCTCATGCAGTATCAGCCTTACTGAACTCTGCCCAAACCAGACATGTCTCATCAGCACGGTTTACAAGGTGGGAATTAGCACTAATGGCCCCTGTAAACATCACCATAAAGAGATGCAGCGTACTAAATCCTGCAACTTATCTCCCAGGTGTGCCTGGACAGGCACAAAGGGTGGAGGATGAGAGTGATGGTGAAGGAGGATTTAGTACAGACACTGACACACATGATTGTATGGAATATCTGAACCAAACTTTCACTGCAAGACCCGACATTAGTGACAACCCACTGGAAGGTGTAGATTTTACTTTTAACACTGACGGTAGTTGTCACAGACAGACGGCCTCGGGAGACTTGTGTTCTGGATACGCAGTCGTAGATGACAAAGGTATCATAGAAGCTGAACCCCTGGGCCCACCGCACTCAGCACAAGTTGCTGAGCTGGTCGCCCTAACCAGAGCGTGTGAATTGGCTAAGGGTAAGTCAGCCAATATATATACAGATTCTAGGTATGCCTTTGGAGTAGTGCATGATTTCGGGGCCCTATGGCGCCTCAGAAATTTAATGACGGCAGCTGGCACACCTGTAGCGCATGCATCCCATATAAAAAGGCTTCTAACAGCGATACAGGAACCTGACAGAGTGGCCGTTATCAGGTGCAAAGCCCACACTTACAGTCAAGACCCAGTGTCTCTTGGTAACAGCCGGGCAGACGAAGCTGCTAAATCAGCAGCCAGCACCCCCATACAGACAGATATCACAAAACTGATGGTATTCAATACCGTCAACACACAAAAATTAAGTGAAATGCTAAATTTGTGTTCTCCACAGGAAAAGGCAGTCTGGAGGTCAAAAGGATATGGCCAGGAGTCCTCAGGACTCTGGACAGATGGACAAGGTAAGCCAGTAGCCCCCAGAGCATATCTTCCAAGCTTAGCTGAGCCGGCACACGGTCTAACTCATCTGGGCAAAGAGGGTATGTGTAAGCTGGTGAGAGCCTACTGGTGTGCGCCAGGATTCTCTTCTCATGCGGGTAAGAGAGCAATGACATGTCTTACCTGCTTGAGGAAGAATATTGGAAAGTCAATCCCAACAGAACCATCCCATATCCTGCCGACAGACGGCCCTTTTCAGGTAATACAAATTGATTTCATACAGTTGCCACCCTGCAGAAATTTAAAGTATGTGTTAGTTTGTATTGACGTGTTTTCAAATTGGGTAGAAGCGTTCCCCGTTGCCACAAATACTGCTACGTTCACTGCAAAGAAAATCGTGCAGGAATTTGTGTGCAGATATGGTATCCCTAGGATAATTGAAAGTGATAGGGGTACCCATTTTACAGGTGAAGTCTTTCAGGTTATGTGCAAACTGATGGGAATTAATAGTAAGCTGCATACTCTGTACTGCCCACAGGCGAGTGTGAAAGTGGAAAGAGTAAACAGCACTATTAAGAACAAGCTGAGCAAAATGATGGCTGAAACTGGATTGTTATGGCCAGAAGCTTTGCCACTTGTATTGTACAGCATCAGAACCAATCCCAGGTCCCCCCTTAACCTATCACCCTTTGAAATTCTTTTTGGTCTACAAGCCCATGTAATGATTGACCCCCAGGATGATTTGAAATGCAATAATGAGGTGACTGTAAAATATATGGTTAAGATGAGCCAGCAGTTGAGAAATCAAAACAGAAATCTAAAGCTGGTGATTCCTGACCTACCAAACAGTAATTGTCATGACAATGAACCTGGGGATTATGTAATGATTAAAAATTTTCTACGCTCAGGTTGTCTTATTGACCGGTGGGAAGGACCGTACCAAGTCTTACTAACCAGCACGACAGCATTAAAGGTTGCCGAGAGAGAGACTTGGGTCCACTCGTCCCACTGTAAGAAGGTCGCTGACCCAGAGAGAGCCCGTGACAAAGATCAGAGTGTAGAGGAAATCGTATCACTGGAGTGCCTGTTCCGGGAAGGTTGAGAGGCAGGACTGTTGTCACGGCACCTGAGCATGGAGAACTACAAGACCAGAGGCGGTTGTCGCACCAAATTTCTTTTTCCTTTTTATTATTTTCTCCATCTCCCATTACCCTCCTTTCCCCCCTTCCTTGCTCCTTTTTCTCTCCCCTTAACAAGATGGACGTACCCCAAGAGACTGCATGCCGGGTTTTCCTGTTGACCCTGTTGTTGACCAGAGCAGTCTGTTTCGGTGAGAGTACCAGAGAGGTCGAGAAAGGATCTGGAATGGGTTCTGATGACAAGAACGGATTTGTAGAATTCCAAGAGCAACACATCCACCGAGCAAAGGCGAGTATCAGAAAACGATCTGGTAGTCAAGAAGCTAGGAGACACTGTGAAGGTTTATTGGCTGAGGAAAATTGTATCTGTAGAAATTGTGAAAATATAGTTGAGGACGGGTGCATCCAGAGATGTCAGTCCAGCCTTAATATCAACATGGACCGTCATCCATTGAGTGACTATCACTCATTAGTGGGTAAGGTTTTAAACCAAACAGAATGCTGGGTGTGCTCACAAGTACCTCAAGGTCAGAGCAAGTCAGGACTAGTACCGTACCCTTTAACAATAGATGAGGTACTTGAATTAAGGGGTGGGAGACCGGTGGACAAGAAATTTAATATTTCTAGGCCCCCTAGTTTGAAACTCCACCAATATCATGTGGATAAATCCTTAGTATGTTTCAACATTTCCAATTCCCGAAAGCCGGGAAATTGGGAAGTGACATGGAATAACCAAACCATGGCATTTTCACACACAGCCGACAGAATGCCCGTAGACTCAGTACTTATACGCCAAATAGCCGACGGTGGAAGGTATTTTCGGTACAGGTATACTCTAGGAAGTAGGACCATGCGGGTTGAAGAAGTATCACCAGGGTACTGTGCGCATATCATACAGCCTGATACGTGTACTGAACAGATGAGAGAGTTAGGGATAGGATTTTTCACTTGGAAGGTTTGCAATATGGTAATGTCATAGTCTGTCCCATATGTTCTCCCCGATGATGCATATTTCATATGCGGGAGGAAGGCTTATAAGTGGCTTGCCCCAAACTCAGAGGGATTGTGTTACATTGGAAGAGTGTTGCCAGAAGTTATGACCATAACCCATAATAAGATGAAAGACGTTCACCGCAATGCTCAAGCTCCTTACACTCATACTCATTATGAACACATCGTTAAGAGACACCTTATAGATAGGACAGAGCACGCAGCCTCTGATTTGATCCACGAATCCACCGGGATTCAATTCCTACTCGCGTTAGATATCACCCGTACCGCCAGAGGAATTATAAATTATAGGTATATTCATGCGCTAGCGAACCTGATAGATAATATCACTGAGATGTATGATGACACCTTCAGGTATACAGGGAGGGAGTTGCAAGCTTACAAAACGGAACTGATCCAGCACAGGATGGTCCTCAATTATATCACAGCGGTGACAGGCGAGTACTGTGTCACCTTGGCAACTCAGTATGGTGTAAAGTGCTGTACGTACATTACAAACAGCACTGATGACCCAACCGAGGTCATAGATCAAAAGATGGATGATATCTTGCAATTGAAGTGGGAGTTCCGGAGGAGACACAACCTTACCCTTACTGCTGTGAGTAATGAACTGACCGGCTGGGTCTCATGGTTGAACCCACGCAATTGGTTCTCAGGTTTAGGAGAATGGGCTCAAAATGTTATCGTGAGTGTAGGAAAGGTTCTCCTTTGTATCCTGGGAGTTGTCATAATGATTGGTTTGATATTTAGATGTGTTCGAATTTTAATGCGGTGCAAGCGCGGTACCAAAGTGATGAGTTTGAGGAGCGGGGGCATTGGGACAGCAACTGATTTAATTTATGACCCATCAATAGAGACAATGTTGTGATAAGACGTGATTCCACGGTCCGTTTATTTCACCCATTTCTCCTTTGTTTTCCCTCAAGCAAAAATACATCCATTCGGAAAAGACTTTGATGAAAAATACATCCATTCGGAAAAGACTTTGATGAACAATACCCATTCGGAAAAGACTCTTGATGAACAATTCATCCATCCAGAAAAGACTTTGATTAACACTTTCAGCAAAGATACACCCTTCCGGACAAGACTTCAACCAACACCCAAGAACGATTGCACAAATGTTATGTGAATGTATTTGTGATACGTGTCTTATCTTCATCTCTACAACCTTCAGGTAGTGACACACATAGTCGACAGGAGATATAGATACATATATTAGCATTCACATGTGTTTCCCCCTCCATGTATCAACTAAATGTGCACCCCATTTGTTGGAAGAAGAAGCCAAAATGAGCTCGGTAGTGTTTGTTGGCCCACTTACAGACCCTTAATACGGGATGAGAAGGATTTAATGTATACTTCGCAATACCTCGAAGCTTATCTAGAACGTGTACTACACGATGATACATGCCCCTCAGACATGGATTTCATACATACATGCTTTTTCTATCCCACTAGGTCATACATTTCCCGCCTACTCCTCTCCTCCTACCATCCAATTATTTTATAGATATTGTATTGTATATTTTTCTGTTTAATATTTAGATAGTGGCAGTTATTGTTGACTGCCAAAGGGTGGACTGTCAAAGTCGAAAAATATTGTAATGCATATGCCTTGTACTAACCCCATGCACATGCCCGCTGCGCGTGCACTCAGTCTGCCGTGCGTGCATATATCCGCAATTTGCGTAAAAGAGCTTTTCACGGCCATGCGCCTTAGCGCGTGGTATGCGCATTTACGGTAGAGTTTGTGAGCACATAGAAGGTTATTAGAACATTACATATTTAACCCAAATAGTGCATTTTGTACCCATAGTTCCCTTGCACCATGTCAGCGAGTATTAATAGTTTAAACAGTTCCTGGACAAGGGGATTTGCCTTTGCATGATAGGACGGGTCAGATAAAGGTTGGAAGGTGATGTCTAGTATCCAGCTGTAGGGTATTTTGAGGGTAACATTCCGGTGTTGGTTAGAGAAAGACCGCTTGTTCCTGCGTATAGTTATGTGTAAAAGTAGAATATGAACATTAACTGTATTTACAGTATATTATGTATGCGGCGGGAATCCAGAGGATACCACCCACAAGAGCAGTTGGGGAAAGACATCGCCCACCTATTCAAATCCACCTATGACCTCTTCTGTAATGTAGAGACACATCCCTGTGTCCAATGGACAATGAGATTACAGTGACCATTGTATTGTGTGTGCATGTTGTGTATAAAAAGCCCATTGTTGCCTAGCCGGTCAGAAGACTCTGAACGCTATCTGTATGACCAGCGGAGGACCGACTCGGGTTGCGCTTGCGAACATTCTCACGTATGTACATTCTCTGTAGCCATTATTCTGTTTAGATTTACTTGTTAGCCTGTAGTGTATGATTTGTACTGTTTTACCTTTTGGAATTAATCCACTGTGGCCTTAGAACCCTGTGGTTGCAACTACAAATCAGTGTTGTGTTTTCACTTTCCTGCATGGGCTTTAGAGTGTATTTATCTGTATAAGGTGTAAAAGTATCGATAAGGTGTACGCACTGCGGTTACTTTATACCGTCAGTGCTACTTAAGGTTTAAGGTATAACATCATTGCAGTACTTTGCTGTTAAGGGTTTAAAGTGTAAGCATATCATTACATTGTAGCATTAACAAGGTTTAAAGGTTATCAATTGTGTGTGCGCTCGCTGTGTGTACTCTGTACACTCAGCGCGGCGTGTGTACGCCAAGTGCGTACCTCGTGCAGGACTCTGTACGCCAAGTGCGTACAAAGTGCGTAGCACGTGTATTCAGTCTAGCGGCCATAGCGGCTCCACGGTAAAAGTGTAATTAGAGGTATAGCTTTACGGTCTAAGATAATATCGACATTATCACCTGCGACCCCTGTCGCCGGGCAACGTCGCACACGTGCACTGCACCCACCGTGCATGCGCATTCCACACCCGTTCGCACCGCAGCGATAAACCGCTGCGTGCGAATGGGTCGGAATGACCCCCAGTAATTCTCAGCAAAGTGCATTTTCGTACACATCACCAGGAATTCAATCGCCTCCATGAGCCTTTCCAGATTCCATCATGTGACCATGTAGTGTAATATTACATTCTAAAACAAGTATTACTTGTCAATGGCAAAGCCAGATAGGCAATACAAACTATCTCTAAGTGTCATCTACTATAATGAAAGAAAAAAATATTCTTATATCATTCATCATTTTTTTTCCTCCAAATAAGCAAACTAATTATCATTTTGAGAGATTAAATACAGTATAAATGGTCTCCAAAAAGTACATTTTGTACTTTGCTGATTTGATAAAGCAAAAGTACATAATACATTAAACAGGAGATTAGGAAACAGCTGAAACCTCTAACAGAGGAACTAACTGAGATTTAAAACAGGCATCTCATCATAGCAGAAAGACATAACACTGCCCTGAGGATACATATTAGGTGTGTTAAAAGTGAAAGGGTTATTTCACACACAAAGGTTCTGTCCATACAGAAAAAAAGGTTCTTTTCCTGTAGATCAGTCGCTTTCACATGCAACAGTTTTGTGCCGTGGGCAATATAATGGCCGGGTCAGGGGGGTTTTAAGAGAAGAAAAGGCCCATGTTCAGCCTCCTCCATTCGGGCCCCCTCCTCTCTGCCTGGAGCGCTGTAGAGTCTGAGCCCGAGAGGGCTCAGACTCTACTGTGCATGCGCAGATCTCCAGGAAAATGGCGCTGCGGCCATTTTCCCTGAGATTTCTCTACTGCGCATGTGCAGAACTCCGGGAAAATGGCCGCTGAGCCATTTTCACGAAGTTCCAATAGTGCTGCGGATGCCGGCGCTGGACTTCGGAGAGGTGGATATTTTAAAAATGGGTGCGGTGGGGGCCCCCTCTGGACTCAGGGGCCCCTGTGCACCGCACACACTGCACCCATTATAGAAACGCCAGCGGGCCGGGTCAACTTGAGCTACCACCACATCGTGCACCATTGTTCAAGTGGAGGGGGTGTACATTTTTAAATGAATATTATACTCTGCATTTCCTAGGGTACTGTGTATATATTAAGACGAATTAAGTATATGGTGGTGATACTAACTATACCAAGGAATAAACAGCTGACTTGACACTTACAACTGTCACCAACAATTGTACTCAAGACCAAAGAGCTTGATTCTACTTAACGTTATCTTTGCTTACTTAACCAGTCGGTTGTTTGGAAAATTAATAGACTGAAATCACCTGAATAATGGACATTTTACATTGTTCCTGATTATACATTCAAAGTCAACGGACAACTAAATACCATGGGGTGTGAAAGTGTGACTAATGTTACATACTTCACTATCTTACGGGGATGGCATGGCACGGCACAGCAGTCATCCTTGGTAGTGGTTATTCATGGCTGTAACACAGTGACCATGCCTTATTTGTCTTTCCTGATAGCTAGCATGTAATTCTCTGTTAACAGTCTATGGGAAAGAAATGTCAATTTTTTTTCCGTACGGACAAAACCGTTGCGTGTGAAATAGCTCAAAGAGAACAAGCCCCCCCCACCCCCCAAAAAAACCCAAAACAAAACAAAAAAACACACCAGGTAAATGCATGTAACAAACAGATGTGAGGAGATCAAGATAGGAGTACCCTCTCTTGGGGTAGATAGGCACTTCCAAACACACAGCAGCCAGGAAAACAGCACACCAATCCAGGGTTATCATGCAATCTAGCTGTAGCAAGTTTTCTTGTGTAGTACAAAAACAAAACATAAAAATAAATCCTAGCCCATTTGGGCACTAACTAAACATAATTGATTCCCTTTCTCAAAGTGGTAGGACCAAATGCCCCTACCACAAACACAGGCAAATGCACAGTACTAACAGTCAGTGGGCTGTATTCAATTCTTTTCACCCCCTTTCATACCCGTTCTGTTTCTCCCCATGGGAGTGTGGTATCATCATTTCAGCTTGCTACCGCTGGGGTAGTGAGGCACACAACCATTTATACAGCTAAACCTGATTACTATGGGCGCGATATGCGTGATAATGGGGATCATTTTAAAAAGGAGATTGGGCGTGATATATTATTTGAATACCAAAAAATGAAAGTGTGTATACCGAAGCTGGCTGTTTATAGATTGATACAAAAATAGAACGTCTCGTAATATAAAAAATATATATATAACAATTTATTAAAATTACACACATGTATAATCCTAAATTCATGAATATTAATATATATCACCAATTCTCTGTGCTGGTGTAGCTTGGTTGCCAAAGGTCTCCACAATAGGGCTGTCTAAGACTCAATATTTTCAATCATTGGGAAAAGTAGCATCACCAGATTTCAGACTAAGCAAAGTCTTGAGGTGAAATTAATAGATACCGGTAGGCCAAGGTAATGGTGCAGTACCCCTTATTTCCTCAGGTAGGAAAGAGTTCCTTGTAAAGCGGGGAGTCCGTTCGGCCAAAGGTGCTTGAAATCCCAAAAAGGCAAAAAGAGGGTCCAAATATCGCCAGCATGCAAGTAGGAGATTCAGATGGCAAGGCACAGTGGTGGGTAGGCTCCACGCATTTTGCTGGTATAATGTGACTAGGTTCCTCAGGAGTATATACCAAATGACCACCAAGGTCTCCTTTTATACCCTATTTCTATTGGGTGTTCAATTTAATTTCCCCTGTCTAGGTCAATTAAGGTAATCAAAACATATATACAAGCCATTCATGAAAACACTAAAAAATCATATCTGAAAGAATCTTATTTTATTCAGTCCCAAGCATATTATGTTAATAATTAATTAAAAAATGGTCAGTCATTATAATAAAAATGATGTATACTTATTATAAATCATAATAAGGGATATGAGATTTTCCTTTCCTATGACTTCTCTCACAACTATATAATTTTATCAGGGTCGGCTCCAGGCCTACTAGCGCCCTGAGCAAGAAAATGAAGAGACCCCATGCGCGCTTTGAAGGTGCGCGCAATCCTGGAAAAGTGGGTGAGGCCTCGCAACTTTATGTTATCAAACTATAAATAAATATATTTTCACACCCCATCTACACACACAATTATCAGTCTTATACATAATGCCAACAGTAGTGTTTCTTACACATAATGTCTCCAGTATAGTGTCAGATATACATAATGACCCCAGTAGTGCAGTGCCAGATACACATATGTCTCCAGTAGTGCCAACTACATATACACCCTCAGTAGTGCCAGATACACATTATATGCCCCCAGCAGTGCCAGATACACATATACCCCAGTAGTGGGGTGCTAGATACACATATGCCCCCAGCAGTGCCAGATACACATATGACCCCAGCAGTGCAGTGCCAGATACACATTATATGCCCCCACGGTGCCAGATACACCTAATATGCCCCCACAGTGCCAGATATACATAATATGCCCCCACTGTTCCAGATATACATAATATGCCCCTACATTGTCAGATACACGTTATATAGCCCCACAGTACCAGATACACATTATATGCCCCCCCCGTGCCAGATGGGTGTGGTTCATTAGGTCGACATGAGTTAGGTTGACATACATTGGGTCAACATGGAAAAAGGTCGACATGTATTTTTTTTTCTTTTTTTGGTGTCGTTTTCTTTGAAAAGTGACAGGGAACCCCACTTAGTGCACCGTGTCCCCTCACATGGCTCGCCATGCTTCAGGCAAGGTACAGTACCTTGCTTTGCTACAGCTGCACTCAGCACAGGTTACCGTTCCCAATTGTAGTCCACGTGGATCGTTAAATATGAAAAAGGTCAAAAATAAAAAAGCGAAAATATCATGTCGACCTTTTCCATGTCGACATAGTACATGTCGACCTAATAACCATGTCGACCTAGTGATCATGTTGACCACGAGCTTTGACTGTCGACCAAACATGGTCAACCCCATGTATGTCGACCTAATGACCGCCATTCATGCCAGATACACATTATATGCCTCCACAGTGCCAAATACACATATACCCCCAGCAGTGCCAGATACACATATGCCCCCAGCAGTGCAGTGTCAGATACACATTATATGCCCCCACAGTGCCAAATACACATTGCCAGTTACACATTATATGCCTCCCACAATGCCAGATACACTTTATATTCCCCCACAGTGCCAGATACACATTATATGCCCCCACATTGTCAGATACACATAATATGCACCCTACATTGTCAGATACACATGTGCCCCCACAGTGCCAGATACACATAATATGGCCCCACATTGTCAGATACACATAATATGCCCCCACATTGTCGGATACACATAATATGCCCCCACATTGTCAGATAAACATAATATGCCCCCACAGTGCCAGATAAACATAATATGCTCCCACGGTGCCAGATACACATGCCCCCTGTAGTGATGCTCACCGCTGCCGGCCTCTCCTGCTTCTTCCGCCGCCTCCACTGCTGTGTGAGAGGAGAGCGCACAGTGAACCTCTCCTGCCCCTCAGTCCCATCTCTGGTGGCCCCCTGCCTGGAATCAGTGCTGGTCCATCAGCCAGTCAAAGCTCGTGGTCCAGCAGCAGCTGCCGCTGCCGGTCCTTGAGCTCTGGCTGACGGACCGGCAGCTAATTTAAAATTGCGCTCTGAATTTTGTCATAATGTCTCCAGCATAGTGTCAGATACACATAATGATCCCAGTAGTGCAGTGCCAGATACACATATGCCCCCAGTAGTGCCAACTACACACACACCCCCAATAGTGCCAGATACACATTATATGCCCCCAGCAGTGCCAGATACACATAATATGCCCCCAGCAGTGCCAGATACACACATGCCACAGTAGTTCAGTGCTAGATACACATATGCCCCCAGCAGTGCCAGATACACATATGCCCCCAGCAGTGCAATGCCAGATACACATTATATGCCCCCACAGTGGCAGATACACATAATATACCCCCACAGTGCCAGATACACATAATATGCCCTCAAAGTGCCAGATACACATATTATGCTCCCACAGTTCCAGATATACATAATATGCCCCCACATTGTCAGATACACATTATATGCCCATACAGTGCTAGATACACATTTTATGCCCCCAGCAGTGCCAGATATACATATGCCCCCAGTAGTGGAGTGCCAGATACACATTATATGCCCTCACAGTGCCAGATATACAGATGCCCTCAGCAGTGCAGTGCAAGATACACATTATATGCCCACACAGTGCCAGATACACATTATATGCCTCCACAGTGCCAGGTGCACATTATATGCCTTCACAGTGCCAGATACACATAATATGCCCCCACATTGTCAGATACACATTATATGTCCACACAATGCTAGATTCACATTATATGCCCCCAGCAGTGCCAGATACACATATGCCCCCAGCAGTGCAGTGCCAGATACGCATTATATGCTCCCACAGTGCCAGATACACATATGTTCCACACTGCCAGATACACATTATATGCCCCTACATTGTCAGATACACATTATATGCCCCCACATTGTCAGATACACATAATATGCCCTCCACACTGTCAGATACACATGTGTCCCCACAGTGCCAGATACACATAATATGGTGTGGAAGCTGAAGGGAGAAAAGCTGTTTTGGCAGCCATTAAGGATGCCACTATTTTGTTTAGTTCTTCTCCAAACAGAACATCTCCCGTAAAGGGTAATACTTCCAGAGTTTTCTTGGAGTTTTAATCCACTTTCCAAGAGAGTAACCAAATAATGCGTCTTGCAAGCCTGATATTGCTGATGCTTTTGCTGCCAACATACCAGCATCAGGTAGTTCTTCCCCAATTTAAGAAGTCACTTTCTTGATACAATCCACACATATTCTGCACTCTTCTGATATAACTAGAGGTAATTTGTCCTCTATTGCCTGCAACCAAGGTTCAATAGCTTTTGCTGCCCATGAGGCTGCTATTGTAGGCCTGTTAACAGCACCCGTCAGTGAAAAGATAGACTTGAGGCAATTTTCAATGCGTCTATCTGTGGGTTACTTTAATGATGAAATGGTTGTGATAGGTAAGATAGATGTTTTTACCAAACATGTGATAAAAGAATCCACTGGAGGAGGAGTCTCCCACCTCGCACTATCCTCCAAAGGGATGGGATAGCGAGATGAGAGTCTTTAGACAGAGGAAACTTTTTTTACCAGGGGTATTCCAAGGTTCAAGTCTAATTTCCATCAAATGGTCAGAATGTAGAAATTCTGATCTGATTATTGTCTGTCATTTAAATACATCAGTTTTCCTAACAACAGCCGCAGGTTCATCTTCAGATAACTGAAGGATCTGTTTACTTGCATCTATCAATGCCTCCTCCTCTGCTACACATGAATCCGCGACAGAGAGAGTATTCTCTTTACCTTCCTCCTGAAATGACTTGTTTGAGTCTGATATAATAGTGGACTGAGAGGAAGATGTAGTAATTTTAGCAACAATGGGGTTTCTGACTGTTTGCAACCTTTTGCCTTGTAAGACATAACTGCAAAATTTGTGTGTTGCACTCACACACTTATATGGCAACAGTAACTGTATAACCAAGTGTAGTTTGTGACAAAAGTCAGTAATTTAACTGCTATTCAGAAAAACCCTGAAAGCACCTGTCTCACAGGGTATACAGAAAAGTGATAGCAATATATATGTGTGTGTGTGTGTGTGTGTGTGTGTGTGTATATATACATATATATAATGTATATGTATAGCAGAAAAACAGATAAATCAGACAGCAAAACTAGCACAAGTCACATGCAATTCAGATAAAAAGACAATAATATAACTGCAATGAGCACTTGAATCAACTACTCAGCTTGTTTTTCAAAGCAGGTAGGATGGTGCTAGACGCGGTGTGCGGCCCCTGCCGCAAGTACCATACTTACCTACTCTCCCGGAAGCTGCGGGAGGCTCCCGTTTTTTGGGGTAGCCCCCCGCACCCCCGGAAGAGTGGGCAGGTCTCCCGCATCCTGCTCGCACCCTAGTGACGCGAGCAGGATGGAGAGATAACCTCCCGCATTTGTGGGTCCGTCGGGTGGAGAAGGGGTTAAAATGACGCAAATCGCGTCATTTTAGCCCCGCCCCCTTCACACAGACCCGCGAATCACGGCATTTCCCGCTGCGGGGGTGGGGCTTAGTGATGTCACAGTCCAGTCCCGCCCCCCGAAGACACCTGCAGCGTCTCCTCTCCGGGCTTCTCCCGGAGAGGAGAAACACAATGTAGGTAAGTATGGCAAGTACCCATCTTGGCATTGGCTGTGCATGAGTTTTTGCGCCAGCGGGGGGTGATGGAGCTGTAGCACTGAAGTCTTACAGCTGCAGACTTACAGCGCTGACAAGCTCGAGAAAAAAAAAACTTTTAAAATTGAAAGCATAGGACTGCTATAGCAGCCCCCTGTAAAGGTGCATCCCAGCTTCCAGCTGGCACCAACAAAAAAACTGACCTGCCTGAGCATGGAGGATGGGTTATAGGGGAGAGGGGCCGAGCATTCTGTTAACTGTTTGGTGTCCAGACTCTTATCCACCACCTACAACGCCGATGTTCTCTCTGTGGAGCCCAGACCTGGCCCTAACCAGTATGATGCCCTAGGCAAGATTTTGTCTGGTGGCCCTACCACCATTGTTAATTTCGCCTCTGACACTGCACCCCTTTCCCAGCACCATCACCCCTCACACATGGCAGTCCTCATTTTGGTGCTCCTACCCCCTATATTTTAAATAGGAACAGTGGGCACATTTGGCGTGCAGCACAAAAAGGGGCCTGTTCTTGTTTGGAAGGGGCATGGCCACACAATAGTACCCCCAATTCAAATTACACTACACAGTAGTGCAACTTTATTCACATTATATCATGCAATAGTGTACCTTATTCACGTTACATCACACAGTAGTACCACTTTACCTTATATACGTTACTCCTCACAGTAGTGCCCCTTATTCACATTACATCACACTGAATTGCTAATGCCGGGCGCCTTTTTTTTGCCAAAAATGCATCTTATTTGAATTGCTATATGACTAGGATGCATAAGCAGCTTCTGCTGATTAAAATTAAATGAAACATGCCTATATTCTGTATGTGACTGTGGCTGTATCGGCATACGAAATGCTATGTTACAGTGATTTCCAGGAATACACTGTAATGAGGCATTTCATATGCAGATACAGCTGCAGTCACACACAGAATATAGGCATGCTGCATTTAATTTTAATCAGCAGAAGCTGCTTGTGCCCCTAGGCATTCCAAATGCCCTAGGTCAGTGGTTCTCAAACTCGGTCCTCAGGACCCCACACAGTGCATATTTTGCAGGTAACTCAGCAAGTGCACAGGTGTATTAATTACTCACTGACACATTTTAAAAGGTCCACAGGTGGAGCTAATTATTTCACTTGTGATTTTGTGAGGAGACCTGCAAAACATGCACTGTGTGGGGTCCTGAGGACCGAGTTTGAGAACCTGTGCCCTAGGCCATGGGTTCTCAAACTCGGTCCTCAGGACCCCACACGGTGCATGTTTTGCAGGTCTCCTCACTGAATCGCAAGTGAAATAATTAGCTCCACCTGTGGACCTTTTACAATGTGTCAGTGAGTAATTAATTCACCTGTGCACCTGCTGGGTTACCTGCAAAACATGCACTGTGTGGGGTCCTGAGGACCGAGTTTGAGAACCTGTGCCCTAGGCATTTGACTAGTTTACCTATGCCTAGGGCCGGTTTTGGTGGAGCACTATGAATCCCGAAGAAGAAAATAATGTTGGTAAATATGCCCGTCATGGAGAAGGGCAGACGTCTAAGCTGGTATGGGGCCCAGTGTGTGACATATACTATGTGCTTGTTCTTGCATACTTTTTGCACAAAGTTCTGATTTCTACTAGTTGAATATACTTTTTGCTGTATCCGACACACTTAATAAATAAAATCTTTTTTATCATTAACTTTGTTGTCAGTTTTTACAATGACGTCATGTTTTAGATGCAAGAAACGGGGATATTTAAAAAAAATGCTTAATATGGAAAGCAGAGCAAATGAGAATATTTTCAAAAAGGTCCAAGCATAAGGTTAAAACCACACACCAGGGATATTCAACACATGGCCCTCCAGTTGCTGTAAAAACATACATCGTAGTGTGACATGCCACAGTTTCAGCATGCCCTAATACGAGAACTGTGCAGGATCTGTAGTTCCACAGCAGCTGTAGGGCCACATGGCGAATAACCCTGCCATACACACAAATTAGTGGAGTAGGGCTTTTAAAGCAACATAAGTTTATCTGCCACATTGCTGGTAGTAGAATTGGAAGCGACAAGTCATATGACAAAAAGAAAAAGAAACTTCTTCACAGAACTTGCACTACTGTATATCACAAAGAGATAATCCATCTTGCAGATGGAAATAGTATCAGTGCTAAAGTATATGGGCATGGTCTATTTATGTGCTCCAATACAAATGGGAACAATCTAGCAGTACTAGTACATGATGTCTTCTATGTTCCTAGCTTGAACAGATGAACACCTATATCGTCTCACCAAAAAGGACCAGGAGAAACTAAATACAGAGACGGGGTGATTGCAGTGGCACATACATCTGGGGCACAGATACCTGGAAAGCACACAGGAATGGCAAAGTGGGACCTAAACAAAATGATCTTGTACAGCAATTATTGGGCACAATATATATATATATATATATATATATATATAAATTACAGAAGATGCGGCACTCACGATACAGGCACAGCAGGACGACAAATGTGGCAAACCTTAGTCAATGTTTCAGTTTTATTAACTGTTTTCAAGAGCCGTTAATAAAACTGAAACGTTGACTAAGGTTTGCTACATTTATCGTCCTGCTGTGCCTGTATCGTGAGTGCTGCATCTTCTGGGATTTATTCACACAGCTTTTGCTTATGCTGGCACAGAATCAAGTTACCTATGGTTTTGTGAGTGCCGGACCATAATAATAATAATTATATATATATATATATATCTGTCCTTGCATAGATGCACTCTCCTGTTCAACATGTAGGGTGCAACATTAATAGTCCCATCTCTGCGACCTCCAATATCTCCCAAAACAAGTGCACTCACTACTTCTTTAAATTCCAAAGTTTCACAGTTATTTTATTCAATTCAATCTGCAGGTTCAGTTGTATCAGTAAATTCCATACATGACCATGTCCATATAGGAGTCAAAACACCGCTCCAAATTTATCCATCTTGTCAATGCAAATCAATCAAGCATATTATGAACATCTGAAAAATATCAGTGGTGCAGCTCCATTTGTATATGGTTTTCACATGTCATGGATTGGTAATACATCATGTCTTTTGTTATGTCTGTCGACTTCGGCAGCTTTTCGTGCCGTAAAAGACCCACATCTAGAACATATCAAACATAAATACATACAGTTATAAACTTGGACGAATGAGTGTCACATCAGCGAGATCTCTGCACAACCTGTAGCTACCTGGTCCGCCGTACTCCTCGGCGTGCGTTCCACCGTCCTGCGCATGTCCGCGCTCAGTACGGACGTTCGAGATCTAAATCCCTTCACTCCGGTCACATGGTGCGTTACGAACACTCCCCTCTTACAGGACGCGTCCATCGCTTACCACGTCATCATCGAACTCCTTGTGCGTGTCACTTGCGTTCCACTTCATTCTCCTCGTATAGGAGATTTATCACCGGTTTACTATATACTCAATATCTCTCAGGCTATCCAATTTTACCTCGCTGATGTTCAATCATCCATCCAATTACAAATTACAATACACACCAACAATTAGATTAAAAACAATTCATAGGTACCTATTCTAATTTAAAAACATTTTATCATTATCAAATGGTAATCCTCCTAACAGTTTCTATCAAAGTGACAATCACCTCATCTAATTTTTCTTATTATTTTATTGTGTTTATTATTTTTATTATTTTTATTGGGCCCATAACCCTAATTACCCAAAAAGCATTTGAAATTTATACTTTCATTCATCCCCCTTGGGGCTATTGTATCAAGATCATAGATCCATCTAGCTTCTCTCCTTAATAATTTCTGGTCCCTATTGCCACCTCGTTCTAACGGTGGCTCGTAGTCTATCACCATACAACGTAGGGATGCTACTGTATGGGACTTTTGCAAAAAGTGCCGGGCCACTGGTTTATCATATATATTATATATATTATAAATGTGAAAGCCCTCACTCACTAACTGACTCATCACTAATTCTCTTACTTCCCGATATGTTAGGAAGACGAAATTTAACATAGGTATTCTTCAGGTGGGAAATAGGAAAACTACGGAATTAGAATTTTAATAGTGAGTGAAAAGGGAGTTGACAAAATGACATCATCACCAATTGCGTAGCTTGCATTGCGTGAACGATAATGCCCAAATGGACAATCAGATCAAAATTTGTATTGCACCTCCAGTGTGTAGAATTTAATAAACTACCAAAATGGTCCTGTCACTTTTTACCGTATCTGCTACGCCTGCTCCTCGGGTAATGCCAAGAACCATGGATTAATATTTACTTACATTTACAAATTTACATCTCTATAGACTTACATAATTTTTAAAACTCATTTATATTTACAACTGTGAAAATCAGAAACTCCCGTGTGAAGAACGGGTAGAACAGATGGGATGCTGTCAAGATCCCGCCGGACGGGATCCCGGCGGTCGTAATACCGACACCGGGATCCCGACCGGCACAATCCCGACATATTCTCCCTCTGTGGGTGTCCACGACACCCATAGAGGGGGAATAAATTAGTATGGCCGCAGCGTGGCGAGCGCAGCGAGCCCGCAAGGGACTGCGTTGCGCACGCCCCTCTGTCGGGATTGTCACAATACCGACGCCGGAATCCCAACAGGTGTAGTGTATCGTCTTTTTCTTTAAAATTTGCATCTCATTTGCAGATGCACGGGCTGCAACTTTAACTGCACATGAATTACTGTAGTTTTAAACACATACAAAGTAGCAGATGAAGCACAATGAAACTTGAGAAAAAGCCACAGTCAGTGCATTGTAGCACTTTGTATGCAGATTTAGACAAGCATACAGATGTACAAATGTTGCATATCAAATTGATCAGTGCAATCTAGTAACATAGGGGGTCATTCCGACCCGTTCGCACGCAGCGGTTCTTCGCTGCTGTGCGAATGAGTCTGGAATGCACATGCTCGGCGTGCGCACTGCGCACGCCTGTCATTGCCCGGCAACAGGGGTCGCCGGGCAACGATGCTGGTTACGAAGAAAGCGAGATGGAAGGCGTTCCAAGGCGTCACCTGTCCATTGGCGGCCGTTTTCGGGGCGTGTCCAGGAGAACGGAGGGCGGATGTCTGACGTCAAAGCCGGCCCATCATCGCTGGATCCATCGCACAGGGTAAGTATGTCCAGGGCTGGTCTTGTTTTGAGTGAAACTTTTTTAGCATAGCAGGGCTGCACAAGGCGATCGCAGCCCTCCTATGCTGAAATACACTCCCCCATAGGCGGAGATTAGTTGATCGCTTGGTGCGATCAACTCGGAATGACCACCAAAGTTTTGTTGCTCCCAGCTATTTTATTTGTGCAAATAAGATGCACATTTGGAACAAATAAGACGCTCAATGCAGCCAAGTCGCGTGAGACCTGGCGTGCCGAGAGGGGCTGTTTGGTACAACTGAAGCCACGGTGTTTGATGACATATCTGTCTCTATATCAAGCTCATTATTTTGGACATCTTATTAATTATATTTTATTCGGCCCCCATGTTACACCTCTTTTGTTTACGTTTTTACTATTGTCTTGGTGAGGTGCTACATCCCTCATATTTGTGCTGCTGTAATAGGTTCCTTATAATTTTCTGGAATTAATTCTCCTTCATAACTTTTACCACCCACTGACAGTAACAATTTATTAGTAGCTAAGGTTTTGTTGTCTGTTTGTTAAACACACAGAATAAAACCAGTTTCCAGCTGAGCAAAGAATGTATAAAGAGCATGTGACCGCAAGCGCCATGATCCATAGCTAACAAACTAGAACTGCTGATGCTGAAAGGTAGCTGCAGACAGCCTGATATGTTCCTGGAATCACGCAGTCACCTGTTATTCCTTAAGCTAGGTACACACTGAAGCATTTTGTACCAGAACTATATGGCAGCCAATGAGCCAAAATATATCATTACCGCGGTACACATCAGAATGATCAAATGAAGGACGGAATGATCACTGTTCCAGCCTTCATTAGCATTCATGTCGCTAGCGTTATCGCCTGGTTGGCCATGCAGCAGGGCCAACCAGTTGATGTTGCTAGCAACTGCGGGCACCAGCATATCGAGAAACGGCCCTAGGAATAGGCAAACTAGGCAAATGCCTAGGGCATTTGGTATGCCTAGGGGCACAAGCAGCTTCTGCTGATTAAAATAATAAGTGGCATGCCTATATTCTGTGTGTGACTGCGGCTGTATCTGCATATGAAATGCTATGTTACAATGTATTCCTGGAAATCACTGTAATGTAGCATTTCATATGCAGATACAGTCACAGTCGCACACAGAATATAGGCATGCCACATATAATTTTAATCAGCAGAAGCTGCTTGTACATCATAGTCATATAGTAATGCAAATAAGATGTATTTTCATCATAAAAGGCACCCGACGTTAGCAGAGCTGCCAGCTCCTGCTGATGTATGAGGACACATCTGTATCTAAGCAGAGGGAGAGATCACATTTTTAGCGGCCATGTGAGTGCTGTGTGCGGTTGGGTTGCTTGTGCAGTAGGGGTGGTCTTCAGTTTGCCAGCGGCCGGGCTCCCAACCACCAGCATACTGGTGCCGGAGTACTGACCGCCGGCATACCGACAGCTTTTCTCCCTCTTGGGGGTCCACGACCCCCCTGGAGGGAGAATTGATAGCATGGCGAGCTTAGCACACCACCGTGCCCGCAGCGTGGCGAGCACAGCGAGCCCGCAAGGGGCTCATTTGCGCTCACTTAGCTGTCGGTATGCCAGCGGTTGGGATTCTGGCGCCGGTACGCTGGCCGCCGGGAGCCCGACTGCCGGCATAACATACTACACCCATGCAGTAGTGTTCGGCATATGTGTAAAGGGCACTGGGCTTAATTCAAACCTGATTGCTGCTACAAATTGCATCGCAAGCTGCATTTTTTTGCTGAATGGCACGCGCAAAGTCATGAGTGTGCATGTGCCGGCTTCACCGTGTGACAAATGTGCAGACATACACATGAAATTTGTGAACACAGACAGGTAACGACTAGTGATGACGGGTTCGGTTCCTCGGGATCCGAACCCTCCCGAACTTCACCCATTTTACATGGTTCCGAGGCAGCCTTGGATCTTCCCGCCTTGCTCGGTTAACCCGAGCGCGCCCGAACGTCATCATCCCGCTGTCGGATTCTCGCTAGATTCGTATTCTATATAAGGAGCCGCACGTCGCCGCCATTTTCACTCGTGCTTTGGAGATTATAGCGAGAGGACGTGGCTGCGTTCTCTCAGTTTCTGTGTTCAGTGTGCTGCAAATATCTGTGCTCAGTGTGCTGCAAATATCTATGCTCAGTGTGCTTGCAAATATCTGTGCCCAGTGTGCTGAAAATATCTACGTTCTCTGCCTGAAAAACGCTCCATATCTGTGCTGCATTGTAGTATATAGTAGGAGGACAGTGCAGAGTTTTGCTGACCACCAGTATATATATAGCAGTACGGTACAGTAGTCCACTGCTCTACCTCTGTGTCGTCAAGTATACTATCCATCCATACCTGTGCTGCATTTTAGTTGTGCGCAGTATATAGTAGGAGGGCAGTGCAGAATTTTGCTGACCACCAGTATATATATAGCAGTACGGTACAGTAGTCCACTGCTCTACCTCTGTGTCGTCAAGTATACTATGCATCCATACCTGTGCTGCATTTTAGTTGTGCACAGTATATAGTAGGAGGACAGTGCAGAATTTTGCTGACCACCAGTATATATATATAGCAGTACGGTACAGTGGTCCACTGCTCTACCTCTGTGTCGTCAAGTATACTATCCATCCATACCTGTGCTGCATTTTAGTTGTGCGCAGTATATAGTAGGAGGACAGTGCAGAGTTTTGCTGACCACCAGTATATATATAGCAGTATGGTACAGTAGTCCACTGCTCTACCTCTGTGTCGTCAAGTATACTATGCATCCATACCTGTGCTGCATTTTAGTTGTGCGCAGTATATAGTAGGAATACAGTGCAGAATTTTGCTGACCACCAGTATATATATAGCAGTACGGTACAGTAGTCCATTGCTCTACCTCTGTGTCATCAAGTATACTACAAAAGTTCAGTAAAATTACCCAAAAATCAAAATTAAAAGCATCTGATGAGAAGCGTAAACTTGCCAATATGCCATTTACGACATGGAGTGGCAAGGAACGGCTGAGGCCCTGGCCTATGTTCATGGCTAGTGGTTCAGATTCACATGAGGATGGAAGCACTCATCCTCTCGCTAGAAAACTGCAGTGCCACTCCTAGATGGGCCAGGTGTTTGTGTTGGCCACTTGGGTCGCTTAGCTTAGCCATCCAGCGACCTTGGTGCACCTCTTTTTTTCTTTGCATCATGTGCTGTTTGGGGACTATTTTTTAAATCGCCCATCCTGTCTGACACTGCAGTGCCACTCCTAGATGGGCCAGGTGTTTGTGTCGGCCACTTGGGTCGGTTAGCTTAGTCATCCAGCGACCTCGGTGCAAATTTTAGGACTAAAAATAATATTGCGAGGTGTGAGGTGTTCAGAATAGACTGGAAATGAGTGGAAATTATGGTTATTGAGGTTAATAATACTATGGGATCAAAATGACCCCCAAATTCTATGATTTAAGCTGTTTTTGAGGGGTTTTTGTAAAAAAAAACACCCGAATCCAAAACACACCCGAATCCGACAAAAAAATTTCAGGGAGGTTTTGCCAAAACGCGTCCGAATCCAAAACACGGCCGCGGAACCAAATCCAAAACCTAAACACAAAACACAAAAAATTTCCGGTGCACATCACTAGTAACGACAGAGAGGAGTGGTGAAGGCGGTGCGGGGGCAAGGCTTTGCAGGCTAGCAAAAAGCGGCGTGAAAGTGGGTGTGTAGCGGGGGAGTGTGCTATGGGCTGCAAATGAGGTTTTTGCACGGCTGCAAAGCAAATCGCTGTCATTGGACACTAAGCGTTTGCAGATGCTGAGTAGGGCAGCACACAGCATGCGAATGCTCAGCACAGGTGTCCTGTCAGCGGTCTCCCAGTAAATAATTGCAAATCAGACACACCTGTTAGCAATGCAAACGCCTCAACATCTCATTGCATTTCTCTCTGTGAAATGGTATGTAGCCTCTAAGGGGCCCTATACACTAGCCGATCCGCCGCCGAGCTGCCCGACGGCGGATACGGCCGACGAGCGACCCGGCGGCGGGGGGGCAGTGACGGAGGGAGTGAAGTTTCTTCACTCCCCCCGTCACGCGGCTGCATTGAAGTGCAGGCAAATATGGACGAGATCGTCCATATTGGCCTGCATGCACAGCCGACGGGAGACCAGCGATGAACGAGCGCGGGGACGCGCATCGTTCATCGCTGGAGTCTCCACACTGAAAGATATGAACGAGTTCTCGTTCATTTATGAACGAGATCGTTCATATCTTACAGAAAATCGGCCAGTGTGTAGGGCCTATTACTCCCTGGATATGTGCAACACACAATCTACGCACATTTTTGTTTACAACTATTAAATGTGTACTGCACATATACTACATGTGTCGTTTGACAAACAATTGTACACATTACACACAACCCATTACTCATTTTAAATGCCCTCTTTCTTGTGTTCACATTGCTTTAAGCTGTCTATCAAGCTGCATTGTGCTATCTAAATACACATATTGTATGGATATCACCCACATACATGCCATGTTTTCACTCCCAACACTTGACTTGTGTGACATATTTTAAAGGCCCTCTTTCTGTGTTTACATTGCTTTAAGCTGTCTATCAAGCTGCATTGTACTATGCAAATACACATACCGTATGGATGTCACCCACATAGGTATCCGGACTCCAGGTCGACAACAAAAAGGTCGACACACCTTAGGTCGACGCCAATTGGTCGACACACCTTAGGTCGACATGGACAAAAGGTTGACAGGAACAAGGTCGACATGGAAAAAGGTCGACATTAGTTTTTCACAATTTTTTCTTTTTTGGAACTTTTTCATACTTAACGATCCACGTGGACTACGATTGGAACGGTAAGCTGTGCCGAGCGAAGCGGAGCGAAGGCACCATGCGAGTGGACGCGGTGCACTAATTGGGGTTCCCAGTCACTCTGCGAAGAAAACGACACCCAAAAAACATAAGAAACTCATGTCGACCTTTTTCCATGTCGACCTTGTTCCTGTCGACCTTTTGTCCATGTCGACCTAAGGTGTGTCGACCAATTGGCGTCAACCTAAGGTGTGTCAACCTTTTTGTTGTCGACCTGGAGTCCCAGACCCCCCACATACATGCCATGTTTTCTGGAGGAATACATTTGTTGTGTGACTCATATTACAACATTTCCACGATGCTCACGTTTACATATAATGTTCAGAAATTATGCTTCAGATACTAGATTAATAGTATGGATTTTTTTTGTACCCCAAAAAAATAGTCATAGCATTATGTTTTTAAAAATAAATCAGCCATTACCATGCATCACAATCACATAAACACTATTTGTGGACAAAGTGTAAGGGGAGCAAAAATTTTGAATAAAAAATCATACATTTTTACTTCATACCACAAATACAAAGAGAACAAAAAGAAAGACTATGCCAAATGGCACAGCAACAAGCACCTGGCTGTGCAGAAAAGAGGATTACAGTGCCCAGTAGTCAGTTACCCCCATCTCTGCAACAAACACAACAAAAAAAGCTGGTCTCAGTACCATGGCTGAGGGATATGTGAGGCAAACAGAAGAAGAAACTGGTCCCAGTACCCAGACACAACAATCAGGGCCACAAACTGAAGAGGAAGCTCAAGTTCACAGACTACTGCATTGCAGACAAGGAAAGACAAGACAAAATGGCAACCCACATTTGGCAGGAGGGAGTTGTTCATTCTTGTCCTGCAAGCCATTGACACAATTCACTATGTCACCAAAACATAAGCGCTGGAACCAAGGACCGCATCTGGAGAGAAATCACCGCCTGCCCCTTTTTTTTGCCAGCTGAAAGGGTTGTTCTTCAGAGTGGGTTCTGCATGTGGATCTGCAAGAGGCCTGCCCAGTGAGATCTTGTTTCTGGGCAGGGCTAGGGGATGGGGCAGGTGGTGTAGCCTCCGTGAGAGTCTGTCAGACATGCCTTGGACAATATTGGAGGAAATCTCACACATGCGTTGTCGCATAGTGGAGGTAAGCTCATGGACCTCCAGGAGCATCTGTTCTTGGAAGTCGGCGTTGTTTCTGCCTTGGTACTCAATTTGCTCCAGAAGCTCCTGGAGACTGAGTTGGGGGGGGGGGGGGGGGTACCTCAGTGTGTTGGCGGGATGGTGGGCTTTCCGGCCCCACACTGGAGCGGTCGTTGTTTGCACCCTTTCCAGCCTCAGTTAGCTGCACCTCCTGTGCTGTGATTGGAATAGAAGACAAAAAAAATCATTAGTAATCCCATTTTTTTGTTTCTAAGTAACATTTCTTCAATAATTATCAAAATTTACCTGGCAACGCATGTGGAGATTCTAGGGCAGGCATGTCTGTGTCCATTTCGGACACACCTGCCACCTCCTCATCCACCACACAGACCAAGGCTTGCTCCTCCAAGGCCATGTATTCAAGACTCTCAAGGATTCACCCTCCCCCTGTTCCCCTCGCAGAACTCCACCGCGCAGGCATCTTGTTCTTCAGCCGGCACTTGAAGTCAGCCCAACTACAGATGCTTTTGGATAAAAAAAAGCATCATTTAATATTGCATTATTACATTGTTTTCATTTTAGAAACTGTACTTTTTTTTATTCTGTCCATCTACTTTATTTATTTATTTATTTTTGTAGAGTTATTGGTGCAATTGTATACATCAAACAATCACAAATATCATACCCTACATTACTTTGGTCAACTTCTACTTGTACACATGCATAGCAGTAAATATTGTAAGACATTATTTTTACTTCAAGATAGAATTTGGCACATAGCAACCAAACATTAAACTGCTAATTTTTCTTCTAGGAGGTTATAAATGTAATAGTCTTGGTTGCTATAGGCTACATCACATCTAAAAAGGATCTACCATCTTAGTAAATGCACACAATAGTCTTTTTAAGTTTCAATCAGTATGTACTTACCGTCTCCTTACTTCTTGGGGTGTGCGGATAATTGGGGCAATCTCGTTCACCGCGTTGGTGATTTCACTCCAGATACGTTCCTTGGTCGCAGCACCCATGTTCTTATTTCCAAAATTAATTTTGTCAATGGCTTGTGGGACAAGAATGTCCAACTCCCTCCTGCCAAATGAGGGTTGGCGTCTTCTCTTTAATTTCCCTGGCTGCGATACAGTAGCCTGTGAACTTGCCCCAGCTTCCCCTTCATTTTGTGGGCCTGATTGTTGCATTTGGGTAGTGGGCCCAGAATCTTCCTCAGTTTGCCCCACATCTTCCTCAGCCAGGGAACTGAGACCAGCTTCTTGTTGTGTTTGCACAGTAGATGGGGGTACTTCACTACTGGGTCCTGCTCCTCTCTCCTCTGCACAGCCAGGTGCTTGTTGCTGTGCCATTTGGCCTCTTTCTCTCCTTTCTCTTTGTCTTTGTCTAAAGGCTTCATATTGTGCTTTTAGTCTTTTAATCTTGAGTGTGATCTCTGTATCAGAGTCCAAGGTGGTGGTAGTATGTGAGTATGGTTCAGGGGGTGTTGTTTTATACATGCGTATGCATGCTTAGCGTAATTTTGCACAGGTGATGCATACACAATTGGTACATTTGCTTTGATTGCTTACACTATTTAAGCATGTTCTGGCCATCCGTGCTTTGTGGGTGTATGGAGGATAAGAAGTTGTAGTGTGTAGTGGTGAGAGGTGGAGAGAGGTCTTTGGCGGTAAGTATTTTTATTTTGTGTTGTTTTTTTAAATATGTAGTGATTTTAATCATATTTCCTTGGAGTAATGTTAATGTAATGTGTTATGCAGAGTCGTACAGGTTTTTTTTTTTTTGGTCATTCTTCTGGTAAGTATGTGGTATGGTGATGGTTGTGTGATTCCACACAGCGTGTGTTTGCAACACAGCCTTGTGTAGTGTGTTTTGGGATGCAGTGCATTTATGGGGTGTATTGCGGTCGCATATCGTGTAGGACAAACAATGCATGCTGTATTTGTTTTGGATAATGGCTCTTTATGTTTGTATTTAAGGATGTTTGTAGTGTGGATGACCTGACTGATATACAATTTTGTTTTTCTTTTGTAATTTCTTCCCAAGGGAACATCAGTTTTATTTTATTTGGCAAATTAGCCTTTTTTTTGTTTCTAATCTGCCCTTGTGACTTTTTTATTAAAAAAAAAAAAAAAAAAATAATAATAAAAAAAATAAATATATATATATATATATATATATATATATATATATATACTCATTCTGCTACTTCCTCACACATGCTGCTGAATTCACCAGGATTTACTTGTGAAATTTATTGAGGAAGCTCCAGTACATTCACCTATCAGATTGTCAAACCAGCCTGACAAATTGTTGCGATTTATATTCTATTTGTGCCAGTACCCGATCTAGAACAACTGGCTACAGGAATATTTTATTCAGACAGTTTGTCAAAATTTAGGCATCTGATTGCCAATATCCCTAATGAGAAACTATACCTACAGCTCTTATAAGGAGCCACATAAGAGATTAATTAATTCATCTCTAAGGTTATGATCCTCTGTATACAAACCTACCAGTGTCAAATAAGCTTAGTTTTTATATTGTTACCCCTGATGAAGACTTTCTAGACAAAACGAGTTGGGGCAGTTTGTGAAGATACTCCCTCCTGAGCTCACACCTTGTAAAAGGTGAGGGAGTACCTAAAAGTTATCATTGTATACTATTGTACATTGTATACTAAACATACTGGATATAATTTACTGGCACTAATTTTAAAAAGAATATGAGATGAACGAATAGTGACATCTTTTTGTTCAATTGTATGTTATTAAATTATTGTTTTACTAATTGGCCTTTGGCCTAATGTTTAAGTGACTATTTGGTGAGGTGTTGTCTGTTACAGGTCCCCTGTATTTTCCAGTTTACAATCCACAGCCACGTGGTTATTGTTGGAAGAATCATCGTAACTCACGTTCCACTCAGCGCGCTTGGGAATTGTGTTTTTATTATCTATCTATCTATCTATCTATCTATCTATCTATCTATCTATCTATCTATCTATCTATCTATCTATCTATCTATCTATCTATCTATCTGCTGGTAAGTAAGTATATGCATGTTCATAGGTGTGTTTTGTGTGTTGGGGTATAGTTTTCTCTTTAGTGTGCTTATTATGGTTATTTCTTTTTCCTGAATGGAGCATCTGTTTAAGGGCCTAATTCAGAGTTGATCGCAGCAGCAAATTTGTTAGCAGTTGGGCAAAACGATGGGGGTCATTCCGAGTTGATCTTAGCTGTGCTAAATTTAGCACAGCTACGGTCATCTTCCCTGACACCCAGCACAGGGCTAGTCCGCCCCGCATGTCAGTCCGGCCCCCCCTGCACAAATACAAAAGCATCGCACAGCGGAGATGCTTTAGTACTTGTGGAGTAACTCCCGGCCAGCACAGCTCCTGCGGCTGGCCGGGAGTTGTTTGTCGCTGCTGCTGGCCGCAGTGGCTGCATGAGACGTCATGCAGCCGCCGCGGCCCGCCCCCCCAACGGTCCGGCCACGCCTGCGTTGGACGGACCGCTCCCCCTAAACGGCGGCTTGACGCAGCCGTCCATCAACCTGCCGCCCAGCGACCGCCTCTGTCTCAGAGGCGATCGCTAGGCAAAGATTACTGCCATGCGATGGCGCACTGCGGCACCATCGCATGCACAGTTCCGACACGATTGCTGTGCTGCGCCAAACTGCAGTGAGCGATCGGGTTGGAATGACCCCCCATGTGCACTGCAGGGGAGGAAGATATAACATGTGCAGAGAGAGTTAGATTTGGGTGGGGCGTGTTCAAACTGAAATCTAAATTGCAGTGTAAAAATAAAGCAGCCATTATTTACCCTGCACAGAAACAAAATAACCCACCCAAATCTAACTCTCTCTGCACATGTTATATCTACCACACCTGCAGTGCACATGGTTTTGCCCAACTGCTAACAAATTTGCTGCTGCGATCAACTCTTAATTACCCCCTAAGTTTTTTTTGGGGGGGCAAAGTAGCCTATTTTATTTTTATATTCTGCCCTTTTGGCTTTTTGGTTTGATTTTTCAAAACATCTGCTTGTAAGTATATGCATATTCATAGGTGTGTGTTGTGTGGTTGTCAAGGCAGGCTGTTTCTGTAAATCTGTTGGACTCAGACCAACCAAAGAAGCAGATGCCCCCGATTGCAGGAAACAAGGAGGACGAAGATAATTCCTTTCCATATATTTATTAAGGGTAACAGATCAGAATGTGACTGTAGGAAGACTAAGACTAATTAGTTCTGGATTGGAAAACTGTAGAGAATGAAGTCACTGAACTCCTGAAAAAAGAAGAGAGTGCCTCCTGATAGAGATGGTTTGTTGAAGGGGCTTGAGAAGAACTGTGAAGAATAGGTTGCTGGATGGGATGATAACATGAAAGAAAACTGTAAAGAATGTCCACTGAAAGATTCGAGGCAGAAACAGAAGAACTGTAAAAATATGCTTTAGATGATACAAAGACATGACTAATGAACTGTGAAGTTGAGTTGTTGAATGATGCGAAGGCGAGGCTAAAGAACTGTGAAAACTGTTTGCCGGATAATGTGAAGACGTGAATGTGGAACTGTGAAGACTGGTTGCAGGATGATGCGAGGACGTGAATGAAGAACTGTGAAGACTGGTGGCAGGACGATGCAAAGACATGAATGAAGAGCACAGGCTGAAGCTGGCGAACCACCACAAGAATCCTGCAGAATCCGAAAGCATCGGCGGGAGAGCGGTTCACCATGACCGTGCACAGGAGAGCTGGCGAAACTTGGCTGAGAACTCGGAGAGCAAGACGGGACCAATTAACAAGAGATGCACAGAACACTCTGCGGGAGCACAGAGCTAAGGCACAGAGTAACCACAACAAAGCACTGGCACAGAATGCAATAATCCCAGCCTATTTATAGGCAGCAGGGAAACAGGATTGGCTGACACTCACCCATCATGCTCATTGGTGCTGCCCTTGGTCTCCAACATGGCCACTCCCTGCATTGCAGACACACCGGGAAGCTGCAGGCCACTAGGTCCTCCCTCCAGCCTCAGGAAGCCGTCACTCCCTCCGCCAACCCTGCCATGTCCCTGTGCGGCCACAGAGCACAGCAGACAGCCGCGCCGGCAGAGGACGGATCCCGGGACCCGCGGCGGTAAGCGCTCACCGCGTGACAGTGGTGGGGTATTGTTTTCTCCTTAGTGTGCTTATTATGATTATTTATCTTTTTCAAGTTCTTTTTTTGGCAAAGTAGCCTGTTTTGTTTTTATATTCTACACTTTTGGCTTTTTTGTTTGATTTTTAAAAACATCTGCTGGTAAGTATATGCATGTTCATAGGTGTGTGTGTTGTGTGGTGGGGTGTTGTTTTTCTCTTTAGTGTGCTTATTATAGTTATTTCTCTTTTTCCTGAAGGGAACATCAGTGTAAGTTCTTTTTTTTTTGCAAAGTAGCCTATTTTATTTTTATATTCTGCCCTTTTGGCTTTTTGGTTTGACTTTTCTATTCATCTGCTGGTAAGTATATGCATGTTCATAGGTGTGTGTTGTGTGGTGGGGTCTTGTTTTCTCTTAGTGTGCTTATTGTTTGTTTCTCTTTTCTTCTCAAAGGAGCTTCATTTTTGTTTTTTTTTGTTTTTTCCCCAAAGTAGGCTTTTTAAGTTATTTGCAGTATTTTGCTGTTTTTTTTTTCTCTGGGTGTTTTTGACTGGTAAGTATATGCATGCCCATTGGCCCTCATTCCGAGTTGATCGGTCGCAAGGCGAATTTAGCAGAGTTACACACGCTAAGCCTACGCCTACTGGGAGTGTATCTTAGCATCCTAAAATTGCGACCGATGTATTCGCATTATTGCGATCACAAACTACTTAGCAGTTTTAGAGTAGCTCCACACTTACTCTGCCTGTGCGATCAGTTCAGTGCTTGTCGTTCCTGGATTGACGTCAGAAACACACCCAGCGTTCGCTCAGACACTCCCCCGTTTCTCCGGCCACTCCTGCGTTTTTTCCGGAAACGGTAGCGTTTTCATCCACACGCCCCTAAAACGCCGTGTTTCCGCCCAGTAACACCCATTTCCTGTCAATCACACTACGATCGCCGGAGCGAAGAAAATGCCGTGAGTAAAAATCCTATCTTCATAGCAAAGTTACTTGGCGCAGTCGCATTGCGACTATTGCGCATGCGCACTAAGCGAAATTTCACTGCGATGCGATGAAAAATAACGAGCGATCAACTCGGAATGAGGGCCCTTGTGTTGTTTTGGTGTGTGGTTTCTTTTGTTTATTACTTGTACTGTATTTTTTTTAAAATGTATACAATGTTCCTTTCCTCCTGTTGTGCACAATTTAGAGATGGAAAACACCACATCTGTAAGTGGATTTTAGACATTAGGGGGGTACTTCCAAGTTGATCGCAGCAGGATTTTTTATAGCAATTGAGCAAAACCATGTGCACTGCAGGGGAGGCAGGTATAACATGTGCAGAGAGAGAGAGATTTGGGTGGGTTATTTTATTTCTGTGCAGGGTAAATACTGGCTGCTTTATTTTTACACTGCAAATTAGATTGCAGATTGAACACACCCCACCCAAATCTAACTCTCTCTGCACATGTTATATCTGCCTACCCTGCAGTGCACATGGTTTTGCCCAATTGCTAACAAAAATCCTGCTGCGATCAACTTGGAATTACCCCCTAGATTAGGTTGACCAGAATGTTTGGTAACAATCATTGGTTTATGAATTAACACACTGTTAAATGTATTTCAGTTGGCGATGGCAGCATGTCACGATCCGGGTATCTGGACGCCATTACTTACCCTTCAGATGCCTCCTAAGGCTGGCTCAGCGTTCCAGGACCGGATCCCGCTGTTCCTGAGTTTCCACATGCAGAATGTCAGAGTGGTGATTTCATCAGCCGCGGCCTCAGCTGTGCCCGCGTGGTTAAATGTGCGCTTGTCAGTCTGGCGTCTCCTGTCTCCTGTGGCCGGCGTCGCCATTACTGTTTCAATTCTCACATGGATTACAAACCAAACTTCCCTCCAAGTGTCTGCATGGGCGCAGCCATCGTGGATTTTGTCATCTGAGCATTTCCACCAATCTGCTGTCTGTATTGTTGATTTGCATAATTGCCTAGCCAACCCCTTCCTTGCTGCAGGTATAAGTAAGCTGTGCCTGAGCAAGGAAGGCGTCAGTGCTTTGGTTGTCTAACCTAGTTCCAGTTTGTCTCTCTCCTGTGGTTGTCTTCCAGGTTCCAGCTCCTGTCTCCAGACTTCTGCTATAGAGACCCGCACCAGCATTCCATCTGCGGTGTAGCCTGACTCTCCGATCCATTCTGGACTCACCTGTTTCCAGTTCATCAATCACCTGCTTCCAGCCCAGCTTCCAGCAGTGTACAGCTTCTCTTAAAGGGCCGGTGTCCTTTCTGCAGTTTACCACTCTCCACCGGTATTATTATTTCACCGCTCTCAAACTCCAAACTTCATCAATCACCTGCTTCCAGCCCAGCTTCCAGCAGTGTACAGCTTCTCTTAAAGGGCCGGTGTCCTTTCTGCAGTTTACCACTCTCCACCGGTATTATTATTTCACCGCTCTTAAACTCCAAACTTCATTATTATTTCATCGCTCTCAAGTTCGTTTATTATTTAACTGGTTCCAGCCAGTATCCACTCCGTACCAACAACAGTCTGGTTCCAGCCAGTATCCACAGCAGCCGTTTTATCTTCAGCAACCCAGCCTTTCCTGGAACACCAGCTGGTACGATCCTGGGTTCTCTCCATTGCTACAGTCAGGTCTGGTAAGAACTTTCCAACTAGAAGATTATAAGAACTGTCTCACTCTACCAGTGCCTGTGGCCCTTGCCACCCTGTAGTACCCAGGAATTGTATTTATCCTCTGTTGACTTTTATGTTTCCTTTACTGCTGCTGTGTTACGGAGTTTGTCATAATAAACATCATTGACTTTTATCCTGGTTGTCGTGGTCACGCCTTCGGGCAGTTATTCTACATGTTACTTACATGTCTAGGGGTCTGATACAACCTCCCAGGTTCCGTTACATCTCAGCCCCTACAACTGAGGCTGCCTCCCGTCAGCTCAGGCCCTCAGTTGTGACAGTAAGCACTGACCTAATGAATCCAGCCGGAGACCAGGATCAAGCGGCCAGGCCAATGCAAGAACTGGCAGCCCGACTTGAACATCAGGAGGCTGCACAGGGCCACATCATCCGCTGTCTCCAGGATCTCTCTACACGGCTGGATGGGATTCAAACGACCCTCCGTGGACCTGGCACGTCCGGTGCGTCCACTACAGTGACACCAGCTGTAACCCCACCCACCTTACCCATTTCCAGTCCACATCTTCATCTTCCAACGCCAGCAAAATTTGATGGATCTCCAAGGTTCTGCAGGGGATTTCTCAATCAATGTGAAATCCACTTTGAGCTTCTACCTGGCAATTTCTTCAGTGACCGTACCAAAATTGCCTATATCATCTCCCTTCTCAGTGGCTCAGCCCTTGACTGGGCATCACCTTTATGGGAGAAGTCTGATCCCCTGCTATCCTCCTATACTGACTTTGTAGCTACATTCAGGCGCATCTTCGACGAGCCAGGCCGGATAACATCTGCTTTATCTGAGATTCTCCGTTTACGCCAGGGAACACGTACTGTGGGACAGTATCTTATACAGTTTAAAATCCTGGCATCCGAACTGGCATGGAACGACGAGGCCCTGTATGCTGCATTCTGGCATGGCTTATCAGAACGCATCAAGGATGAGTTAGCTACCAGAGACTTGCCCTCTAAGTTGGATGAGCTAATTTCTCTTTGTACGAAGGTTGATCTACGTTTCAGAGAGAGAGCAACTGAGCGAGGAAGATCATCTACTCCTAAATCTTCTGCTCCTCCTCCTCGTCAACCATCTCCATCCAAGGATGAGCCTATGCAAATTAGTCGTTCTCGTCTATCTCCCGCTGAGCGCCGAAGACGTCTCTCTGAGTCTCTCTGTCTCTACTGTGCAGCTCCGTCGCACACTATCAATGCCTGTCCCAAACGTCCGGGAAACTCCAGATCCTAGCTCGCCAAGGAGAGGGCCGGCTAGGAGTAATGATCTCCTCTCCATCTCCTCATGACTGTAACCTCCCAGTGTCGCTCCAAATTGCTCAACGTTACAGGAACGTCACTGCCCTCCTTGATTCCGGAGCAGCTGGGAATTTCATAACCGAAGCTTATGTTAAACGGTGGTCCCTACCCACCGAGAGACTGTCCTCGTCCATCTCTTTGACTGCCGTGGATGGCAGCAAGATTTTTGACGCAGTCATTTCCTTAAGGACTCTTCCAGTTCGTCTGAGAGTGGGAGTTCTTCATTCTGAGTATATTTCTTTTTTAGTGATTCCAAGAGCCACACATCCAGTGGTTTTAGGCCTTCCATGGCTCCGTCTCCACAACCCATCAATTGACTGGACGACTACGCAAATACTGGCATGGGGTTCCTCCTGTGCTGAGACTTGTTTAGCCAAAGTTCTTCCTGTTTGTTCTTCCTTCCCCAGGTCATCTGATGTTCCGCCTCCTCCATATCAAGACTTCACGGACGTGTTCAGTAAAGCCTCTGCTGATATCCTTCCTCCTCATAGAGAATGGGACTGCCCAATCGACCTCATTCCAGGGAAGGTTCCACCGCGAGGCCGAACTTATCCGTTGTCTCTGCCTGAGACACACTCCATGGAAGAGTACATCAAAGAGAACCTGGCGAAGGGTTTCATCCGACCATCTTCTTCTCCAGCCGGCGCAGGCTTCTTCTTCGTTAAGAAGAAAGACGGTGGTCTGCGTCCGTGCATCGACTACAGAGGTCTGAACGACATTACCGTCAAGAACCGATACCCTTTACCCCTGATTACCGAGCTCTTTGATAGAGTTAGTGGTGCAACTATTTTCACAAAGCTGGACTTGAGGGGTGCCTACAATCTCATCCGAATCCGTGAGGGTGACGAGTGGAAGACCGCCTTTAACACCCGTGACGGACATTATGAGTACCTCGTCATGCCCTTCGGATTGAGCAATGCTCCAGCAGTCTTCCAGCACTTCGTGAATGAGATTTTCAGGGACATCTTGTACCGCCATGTCGTGGTTTATCTAGACGACATCCTCATCTTTGCTAATAATCTCGAAGATCATCGTTTCTGGGTAAAAGAGGTTCTTTCCCGTCTCCGTGTCAATCACCTCTATTGTAAATTGGAGAAGTGTGTGTTTGAAGTTAAAACCATTCCGTTTCTAGGTTACATTGTGTCCGGTTCCGGACTAGAGATGGATCCTGAGAAACTCCAAGCAATCCAGAATTGGCCTATACCCTTAAGCCTCAAAGGGGTCCAGAGGTTCTTAGGGTTCGCCAATTATTATAGAAAATTTATACGAGACTTTTCCACCATTGTGGCGCCTATCACTGCATTAACCAAGAAAGGTGCTAATCCGTCCAAGTGGTCCGAGGAAGCTACACAGGCCTTTCACCTTCTGAAGCAACGGTTCATCTCTGCACCAGTTCTGAAACAGCCTGACACCGACTCTCCTTTTATCTTAGAGGTAGATGCCTCCTCCGTTGGAGTAGGAGCAGTGTTATCCCAGAGGGCCAAAGATGGACATCTACATCCTTGCAGTTTCTTCTCCCGGAAGTTCTCCCCAGCTGAGCGCAACTATGCCATTGGCGATCAGGAGTTGCTAGCCATCAAGCTCGCTCTGGAGGAGTGGAGATACCTGTTGGAGGGAGCTTCCCACTCAATCACCATTCTTACCGACCACAAAAATCTTTTATATCTCAAAGGCGCACAATGTCTGAATCCTCGTCAGGCCAGATGGGCACTTTTCTTCTCTAGGTTTGACTTTAAACTCCAGTTCTGTCCGGGTTCTCAGAATCGTAAGGCCGATGCCCTTTCCCGCTCATGGGAGCAAGAAAATGAGTCCGAGTCTGCAGACAAGCATCCTATTATTAATCCGTTGGCATTCTCCACGGTAGGGATGGACTCTACGCCTCCACCAGGGAAAAGTTTTGTTAAGCCAGTTCTAAGGAAGAAGCTCATGCATTGGGCCCATGCTTCCCATTTTGCTGGACATACAGGCATTCAGAAAACCCTTGAATTTATTTCTAGGTCCTACTGGTGGCCAACTCTGAAGAAGGACGTTATGGAATTTATTGCCTCCTGCCCAAAGTGTGCCCAACACAAAGTCTCCCGCCAGTCGCCTGTGGGGCAACTGGTTCCATTATCTGTTCCCCGTCGACCTTGGACCCATTTGTCGATGGACTTTGTTTCCGATCTACCTATCTGCAACAAGTTTAATACCATCTGGGTGGTAGTTGACCGGTTCACCAAGATGGCACATTTCATCCCTCTCACCGGTCTTCCGTCAGCTTCCAAGTTGGCTCAAGTGTTTATACAAGAGATCTTCCGACTTCACGGTCTTCCTGAAGAGATCATTTCGGATCGTGGAGTACAATTTGTAGCCAAATTTTGGCGAAGTTTGTGTCAAGCCCTCCAAGTCAAGTTAAAGTTTTCCACGGCTTACCATCCTCAGACCAATGGTCAAACCGAGAGGGTGAATCAGGACTTGGAGGCCTTCCTCCGTATATATGTGTCTTCCTCTCAAGATGACTGGGTTCAACTCCTTCCTTGGGCCGAGTTCAGCCACAACAATCAATACCATTCCTCATCTTCTTCTACACCATTCTTCATTAATTATGGATTCCACCCTAAAGTCCCAGAATTCCAACCGCTTCCCGCAACTTCTGTTCCAGCAGTGGATGTCACCTTGCGTCAGTTTTCAAATAACTGGAGGAACGTCCGCGCAGCCCTGCTTAAAGCCTCATTCAGGTATAAGAAGTTTGCCGATAGAAAGCGTAGAGCAGTTCCTGCTCTCAAGGTGGGTGATCGTGTGTGGCTGTCCACGAAGAATTTGAGGTTGAGAGTTCCCAGCATGAAATTTGCACCTCGCTACATCGGACCCTTCAAGATTGAACAAGTCATCAATCCTGTTGCCTACAGGTTACAGTTACCATCCTTCTTGAAAATACCCAGGACATTTCATGTTTCTTTGTTGAAACCGCTGATCCTGAATCGGTTTCATTCCGCACTTCCTCCAGCTCCCAAAGTTCAGACTCAACGGGGAGTCGAGTACGAGGTGGCCAAGATTTTGGACTCCCATTTCCGTTACGGTCAGTTACAATACCTCATTGACTGGAAGGGCTATGGTCCTGAAGAACGCTCTTGGACCAATGCCTCAGACGTCCATGCTCCTGCCTTGGTCCGAAATTTCCACGCAAAGTTTCCTTTAAAGCCTAAGAAGTGTCCTGGGGCCACTCCTAAAGGGGGGGGTGCTGTCACGATCCGGGTATCTGGACGCCATTACTTACCCTTCAGATGCCTCCTAAGGCTGGCTCAGCGTTCCAGGACCGGATCCCGCTGTTCCTGAGTTTCCACATGCAGAATGTCAGAGTGGTGATTTCATCAGCCGCGGCCTCCGCTGTGCCCGCGTGGTTAAATGTGCGCTTGTCAGTCTGGCGTCTCCTGTCTCCTGTGGCCGGCGTCGCCATTACTGTTTCAATTCTCACATGGATTACAAACCAAACTTCCCTCCAAGTGTCTGCATGGGCGCAGCCATCGTGGATTTTGTCATCTGAGCATTTCCACCAATCTGCTGTCTGTATTGTTGATTTGCATAATTGCCTAGCCAACCCCTTCCTTGCTGCAGGTATAAGTAAGCTGTGCCTGAGCAAGGAAGGCGTCAGTGCTTTGGTTGTCTAACCTAGTTCCAGTTTGTCTCTCTCCTGTGGTTGTCTTCCAGGTTCCAGCTCCTGTCTCCAGACTTCTGCTATAGAGACCCGCACCAGCATTCCATCTGCGGTGTAGCCTGACTCTCCGATCCATTCTGGACTCACCTGTTTCCAGTTCATCAATCACCTGCTTCCAGCCCAGCTTCCAGCAGTGTACAGCTTCTCTTAAAGGGCCGGTGTCCTTTCTGCAGTTTACCACTCTCCACCGGTATTATTATTTCACCGCTCTTAAACTCCAAACGTCATTATTATTTCATCGCTCTCAAGTTCGTTTATTATTTAACTGGTTCCAGCCAGTATCCACTCCGTACCAACAACAGTCTGGTTCCAGCCAGTATCCACAGCAGCCGTTTTATCTTCAGCAACCCAGCCTTTCCTGGAACACCAGCTGGTACGATCCTGGGTTCTCTCCATTGCTACAGTCAGGTCTGGTAAGAACTTTCCAACTAGAAGATTATAAGAACTGTCTCACTCTACCAGTGCCTGTGGCCCTTGCCACCCTGTGGTACCCAGGAATTGTATTTATCCTCTGTTGACTTTTATGTTTCCTTTACTGCTGCTGTGTTACGGAGTTTGTCATAATAAACATCATTGACTTTTATCCTGGTTGTCGTGGTCACGCCTTCGGGCAGTTATTCTACATGTTACTTACATGTCTAGGGGTCTGATACAACCTCCCAGGTTCCGTTACATCTCAGCCCCTACAACTGAGGCTGCCTCCCGTCAGCTCAGGCCCTCAGTTGTGACACAGCATATCTATATGCGTTATACAGCCAACCCCAACCTGCCCCTCATCCTCAATGCAAAGGAGGTGTGCAAGGCCTAGTATCTTTCGAACCCGTGTCACCCTTTTTGGAATGCCAGATGATGAGGTGGTGCAGTGCTATAGGCTGCCCCCTCGTGTCATCCTAGAAACTCTCTCAATAATAGAGAGTGATCTAGAGAGTACAATGCGCGGCACAGAAACCCAACGATGGCCATGCCCTAAGGGACAGAAAAGTGGCACAATATTTCAGGTATGTTTCAGTTATGAACATGTCAGACAATTGTTTTTTGATTTGGAAAAATGCATATTTGTATTTTTTTGTTGTAAGAATATTTATCTACTCTATAGAAAATGATTTAAAAAACAACATTGATGGTAGATTTAAAGTTTTTTTTTTAAACATTATTACTGCATTTGTGTTAAAAATGCCTATTTACAGCAATGTTAGTTGCTGTACCTAAAATATATTGTAATTATTGTTTTTAACTAATTAAGCATGTCATGAGTTAATGAACACCATTACTGCCTGTACAAGTAGTGTTGTGTTGGCAACATATATATTGCTCTTATAAACAATGAGGCTATTTGTTTATGGTGGTCATTCCGAGTTGATCGCTCACTAGCAGTTTTTATCAGCCGTACAAATGCATTGTCGCCGCCCACTGGGGAGTGTATGTTCGCTTTGCAGAAGTGCGAACGCCTGTGCAGTAGAGCGCCTGCAAAAACATTTTGTGCAAAACAAGATCAGCCCTGAACTTACTCTTCATGTGCGTTGATTCTAATGTTGGAGGGTTGGCTTTTGACGTCACACACCCGCCCAGCGTTCGCCCAGCCACGCCTGCGTTTTCCCTGGCACGCCTGTGTTTTTCAAAGCACTCCCTGAAAACGGTCAGTTGACACCCAGGAACGCCCCTTTCCTGTCAATATTCTTGAGGCCACCAGTGCGAATGAAAACGTCGCTAGAACCTGTGCAAAACCACAAAGACCTTTGTACCCGTACGTTGCGTGTGCGCATTGTGGTGCATGCGCAGAAATGCAGATTTTTAGCCTGATCGCTGCGCTGCGAACAACGGCAGCTAGCGATCAACTCGGAATGACCCCCTATGTACAAATTACAATGAGTATGATTTTTTAAAATATGATGCTGCGTATATGTTGTTTGTTTGTCATGCATTTATGTGTCCTAAGTGGTTTTAATAAATTGGTTTTTTTTTATCCCCTTTTTTTAAAAACACATAAAATCAAGCAAACACAGCAATCCTGCAATGGTTAGTTGAGTGAGGAACAGACATGTTACATGTCACGACTTACAGTAGCATACACTCGCAATTGCGTTCGCAACTGAGAACACGGACCATACTGTTAATGTGCATTAATAGCAATAATTCTTATTTGTATTTATGAGCATCACAGCTGTCTACCAATCAACAGCAGCCAGACAGTATAAATATTTGCATTTATGATTAATACGCCCTTAGCACCATGCAAGCTGCTGCTTTCACAATCAGGAAGCTGCGGCTCCTCACTTCAGTAATGGACCACCGCGTAGGCTGCTCGGGCCCATATGTGTCAAACGCCTGTAAGCGTGAGGCCTACGCGGAGGTCAGCAGAAAGCTGCAGGTGAAGCTCCGCACCAGGTGGCTCATCGTCCAGTTGGAAAGATGGTGGTCCGGCGACACAGACAGCTGTGTTTGCTGGCGGAGATACTCCAGCAAATTTGAGACCGTAAGTAATGCATACTGTAGCATTTGTGTACGCATGAGTGTTTTCAGTTAAATGTTTTGTAATATTTGCATCCATAAGTGTGTGTATGTTGTTTAACCTGTAGATCTTTAAAATGAATGTAGGTATGCATAGATGTATAGTTTGTGTGTGGGTTGTATGTTGATTAATGTAAAAACAGTGGATCTGACATACTAACATGTTTAATTTTGAAGAGCAATAATAAATAATAATAATAAATATGTTTAAATTTAGTGTACTAATGTTTTTTTTTTTTTTAAATTCACGCAAAATACAGATGTTTTCATGTTGGTTATTGAGTAGGGAATGTGTATTATAAACATATATTTACAAAAACCCATAAACTGTGTTCCTCTCTCTTTAGGAAGAACAGTAAGGAGAAGTGGGAGGCACCCTGAACCTCCCTCCCTCCCTCACTCAACCTCCCTTCCCCACTCAACCTCCTTCTCCTCCTCAACCTCCCTCTCCCCCTCAACCTACAACCCCCATTCAACCTCCCTCTCCCCCTCAACCTACAACCCCTCTTCAGGCTCCCTCTCCCCCTCAACCTCCCGCCCCCACTCAAACTCCCTCTCTCAGCCTCCAACCCCCATTCAAGCCCCTTCCCCCATCCAACTTCCAACCCCTATTCAAGCCCCTTCCCCCATCCAACCTCCAACCCCTAGTCAAGCCCCTTCCCCCATCCAAATAACATCCCCCGGTGAAGAAGAGGATGAGTATGGGGCTATGGAGGAGTATAAGTTTTTTGTGTGTTTTACTTAATTGAATGTTGTTTTTTAAATATACTATAACATATGTCTTCAACCTGCGGCTATCCAGCTGCTGTGGAACTACACAGCCCAGCATGCCCTGCAACAGTTGTGCAATTTGGGAATGTTTAAACTTTTGCAGGGCATGATGGAATGTGTAGTTAAACAACAGATGGAGAGCCACAGTTTGCTGACCCTGGACCTAGACCAGGGATGGTGAACCTTTGGCCCTCCAGCTGTTGTTAAACGACATATGCCAGCATGCCCTGCTACAGTTTTAGCATGCCCAAATTGCTCAACTGTTGCAGGGATTCACCATGCCTGACCTATATAGTGAGCTGTTTAAGTGTGCTTTGTACATTTCTTCTATATTGCATAATGACTGAATTTTTTAAATAAAAATTGGTAAACATTTTTTTAGATGCTGAGTTTGGAGTTCGCAATGTGGAAATACAGTACAACCACCATCCAGCGGTGAAGAAGAGGAGGATGAGTATGGGACTATGGAGGAGAGTAAGTTTTTTTTGTGTTTTACTTAATAGACTTTTTTTCCTATTAAAAATATACAACATGGCCAGTATTTACTGCCGATTTGTGTTTTTTTTTTCTAAGTCCCAATCCGGGAATTCACTAAGCAGAAAACTCGTCAGTGTCTGGTCTATTTGTAATGGTTTGATTGGCAAAGTTCTGAAATACGAATGAATAGACCATCGGTCAAACGCGGCTGTTATTTCATACAATACGGGTATTCACTATTCATTCGTATTTGGGTGTTAGTCTCTGAGTGCTCAAGTGCGGGTCTATTTTTATTCGATTCGTTAAAAAAAGCAGGAAAAAAATAGACCTGCTTTTTCCAGTCGAGTTTGGATAACCATGCACGGATCAGTGAGATCTGTGCATGGTTATCTATGGGAAAGGGTGTGTTTAGTGTCAAAAATGAAAAAAAAAATTGCGTGGGGTCCCCCCTCCTAAGCACAACCAGCCTCGGGCTTTGCGGTCAGCGGTTGACCGAAAGTAACCTCACTGCTGACCGCAAAGTTCCCACCATTGGATACAATGGAGCGCATAGGCGCTACATTGTATCTCTGCCGTGTGCAGCCTCACAGACACTACAGGAGCACACAGCCAATCAGGAGAGTGCCACGACGTGGCGCTCCCTGATTGGCTCAAGGGACCCTCTTTGACAGGAGTCAGGGGGGGTCCTGGCAGTCGGGGAAAGTGGTCCCATGTGTAAACATGGGACCCCTTTCAGTGCGTGGTCGGGTTTCCATTTTTTTGTTTTGCCAAGTACGTGGATTATACAAAGGACAGAATCTACACTGGATTATGTGAGTATAATTTTTTTCACAGGTCCCCCAAGGATTCTACATGGAGAAGAGGACTGAGCCTCGTGGGAACATAGGTAAGTATGTATGTATGGAGGTGTGCATGTATGTAATAAACTTATACTTTCACGGTGTGTGTGTCCTTTTTTTGGGGGGGGTATTTTTTTAATAGTAGTAGTACTACAGGTACCAGCGGCCCAGGTTTTCCACCACATGCTGGTACTTGTGGTTCTCCAAGTACCAGCTTGCGGGGGAGGCTTGCTGGGACTTGTAGTACTGCTACTAAAAACAATATTCACATTTTTTACACTTGGCTATCAGCCCCCCATCTGCCACCCTTGGATGGGGGGACAGCCTCGGGCTTCACCCCTGGCCCTTGGGTGGCTGGAGGGGGGGACCCCTTGATTTAAGGGGTTCCCACTCCTCCAGGGTACCCCGGCCAGGGGTGACTAGTTGGGTATGTAATGCCAGGGCCGCAGGGACCACTATAAAAGTGTCCCCCGGCTGTGGCATTATGTACCTGGCTAGTGGAGCCCGGTGCTGGTTTTAAAAATACGGGGGACCCCTACGCTTTTTGTCCCCCGTATTTTTGGAACCAGGACCAGGCACAGAGCCCGGTGCTGGTTGATGAAATATGGGGGAACCCCTGTCATTTTTTTCCCCATATTTTGTCAACCAGGACCGGCTTAAAGAGCCCGAGGCTGGTTGTGCTTAGGAGGGGGGACCCCACGCATTTTTTTCAGAATTTTAAAGACTTTAAACACCTTTTTAAAGTACACAATGAAGCCCTGCACGGATCTCACAGATCCGGCCGGGATTCCTTGTGTTTTGTCAGACAGTGTTTTACTCATCACTCCCGTAAAACACTGCCTGACATTACGAATCACATCGACATCGGAAAATACGAATTGTGAAAACTCGGCAGCTTAGTGAATGACCGTACCAGGATTCAAAAAGTTGCAGTAAAATGCACCCGATACCATTCGAGATCAAAGACCCTTCAAAACGGCAAAAACACGAATCTTTGTAAATATACCCCCATGTGTGTTCATCCTGTGGCTATCCAGCTGCTGTGGAACGAAACATCCAAGCATTCCCTGCCACAGTTTGGCTATTAAGGCATGCTATAACTGATGCAGGACATGCTGGGATTAGAGATGTGCACTTGAAATTTTTCGGGTTTTGTGTTTTGGTTTTGGGTTCGGTTCCGCGGCCGTGTTTTGGGTTCGACCGCGTTTTGGCAAAACCTCACCGAATTTTTTTTGTCGGATTCGGGTGTGTTTTGGATTCGGGTGTTTTTTTCAAAAAACACTAAAAAGCAGCTTAAATCATAGAATTTGGGGGTCATTTTGATCCCAAAGTATTATTAACCTCAAAAACCATAATTTCCACTCATTTTCAGTCTATTCTGAATACCTCACACCTCACAATATTATTTTTAGTCCTAAAATTTGCACCGAGGTCGCTGGATGACTAAGCTAAGCGACCCTAGTGGCCGACACAAACACCTGGCCCATCTAGGAGTGGCACTGCAGTGTCACGCAGGATGGCCCTTCCAAAAAACACTCCCCAAACAGCACATGACGCAAAGAAGAAAAAAAGAGGCACAATGAGGTAGCTGTGTGAGTAAGCTAAGCGACCCTAGTGGCCGACACAAACACCTGGCCCATCTAGGAGTGGCACTGCAGTGTCACGCAGGATGGCCCTTCCAAAAAACACTCCCCAAACAGCACATGACGCAAAGAAGAAAAAAAGAGGCGCAATGAGGTAGCTCTGTGAGTAAGCTAAGTGACCCTAGTGGCCGACACAAACACCTGGCCCATCTAGGAGTGGCTCTGCAGTGTCACGCAGGATGGCCCTTCCAAAAAACCCTCCCCAAACAGCACATGACGCAAAGAAGAAAAAAAGAGGCGCAATGAGGTAGCTGTGTGAGTAAGCTAAGCGACCCTAGTGGCCGACACAAACACCTGGCCCATCTAGGAGTGGCACTGCAGTGTCACGCAGGATGGCCCTTCCAAAAAGCACTCCCCAAACAGCACATGACGCAAAGAAGAAAAAAAGAGGCGCAATGAGGTAGCTGTGTGAGTAAGCTAAGCGACCCTAGTGGCCGACACAAACACCTGGCCCATCTAGGAGTGGCACTGCAGTGTCACGCAGGATGACCCTTCCAAAAAACACTCCCCAAACAGCACATGACGCAAAGAAGAAAAAAAGAGGCGCAATGAGGTAGCTGTGTGAGTAAGCTAAGCGAACCTAGTGGCCGACACAAACACCTGGCCCATCTAGGAGTGGCACTGCAGTGTCACGCAGGATGGCCCTTCCAAAAAACACTCCCCAAACAGCACATGACGCAAAGAAGAAAAAAAGAGGCGCAATGAGGTAGCTGTGTGAGTAAGCTAAGCGACCCTAGTGGCCGACACAAACACCTGGCCCATCTAGGAGTGGCACTGCAGTGTCACGCAGGATGGCCCTTCCAAAAAACACTCCCCAAACAGCACATGACGCAAAGAAGAAAAAAAGAGGCGCAATGAGGTAGCTGTGTGAGTAAGCTAAGCGACCCTAGTGGCCGACACAAACACCTGGCCCATCTAGGAGTGGCACTGCAGTGTCACGCAGGATGGCCCTTCCAAAAAACCCTCCCCAAACAGCACATGACGCAAAGAAAAAAAGAGGCGCAATGAGGTAGCTGTGTGAGTAAGATAAGCGACCCTAGTGGCCGACACAAACACCGGGCCCATCTAGGAGTGGCACTGCAGTGTCACGCAGGATGTCCCTTCCAAAAAACCCTCCCCAAACAGCACATGACGCAAAGAAAAAAAGAGGCGCAATGAGGTAGCTGTGTGAGTAAGATAAGCGACCCTAGTGGCCGACACAAACACCGGGCCCATCTAGGAGTGGCACTGCAGTGTCACGCAGGATGTCCCTTCCAAAAAACCCTCCCCAAACAGCACATGACGCAAAGAAAAAAAAAGGCGCAATGAGGTAGCTGTGTGAGTAAGATAAGCGACCCTAGTGGCCGACACAAACACCGGGCCCATCTAGGAGTGGCACTGCAGTGTCACGCAGGATGTCCCTTCCAAAAAACCCTCCCCAAACAGCACATGACGCAAAGAAAAAAAGAGGCGCAATGAGGTAGCTGTGTGAGTAAGATAAGCGACCCTAGTGGCCGACACAAACACCGGGCCCATCTAGGAGTGGCACTGCAGTGTCACGCAGGATGTCCCTTCCAAAAAACCCTCCCCAAACAGCGCATGACGCAAAGAAAAAAAGAGGCGCAATGAGGTAGCTGTGTGAGTAAGATAAGCGACCCTAGTGGCCGACACAAACACCGGGCCCATCTAGGAGTGGCACTGCAGTGTCACCAAGGATGGCCCTTCCAAAAAATACTCCCCAAACAGCACATGACGCAAAGAAAAATTAAAGAAAAAAGAGGTGCAAGATGGAATTGTCCTTGGGCCCTCCCACCCACCCTTATGTTGTATAAACAGGACATGCACACTTTAACCAACCCATCATTTCAGTGACAGGGTCTGCCACACGACTGTGACTGAAATGACGGGTTGGTTTGGACCCCCACCTAAAAAGAAGCAATTAATCTCTCCTTGCACAAACTGGCTCTACAGAGGCAAGATGTCCACCTCATCATCATCCTCCGATATATCACCGTGTACATCCCCCTCCTCACAGATTATCAATTCGTCCCCACTGGAATCCACCATCTCAGCTCCCTGTGTACTTTGTGGAGGCAATTGCTGCTGGTCAATGTCTCCACGGAGGAATTGATTATAATTCATTTTAATGAACATCATCTTCTCCACATTTTCTGGCTGTAACCTCGTACGCCGATTGCTGACAAGGTGAGCGGCGGCACTAAACACTCTTTCGGAGTACACACTTGTGGGAGGGCAACTTAGGTAGAATAAAGCCAGTTTGTGCAAGGGCCTCCAAATTGCCTCTTTTTCCTGCCAGTATAAGTACGGACTGTGTGACGTGCCTACTTGGATGCGGTCACTCATATAATCCTCCACCATTCTTTCAATGGTGAGAGAATCATATGCAGTGACAGTAGACGACATGTCCGTAATCGTTGTCAGGTCCTTCAGTCCGGACCAGATGTCAGCATCAGCAGTCGCTCCAGACTGCCCTGCATCACCGCCAGCGGGTGGGCTCGGAATTCTGAGCCTTTTCCTCGCACCCCCAGTTGCGGGAGAATGTGAAGGAGGAGATGTTGACAGTAGAGATGAGCGGGTTCGGTTTCTTTGAATCCGAACCCGCACGAACTTCACTTTTTTTTCCACGGGTCCGAGCGACTCGGATCTTCCCGCCTTGCTCGGTTAACCCGAGCGCGCCCGAACGTCATCATGACGCTGTCGGATTCTCGCGAGGCTCGGATTCTATCGCGAGACTCGGATTCTATATAAGGAGCCGCGCGTCGCCGCCATTTTCACTCGTGCATTGAGATTGATAGGGAGAGGACGTGTCTGGCGTCCTCTCCATTAGAATAGAGATAGATAGATTAGATAGAGAGAGATTGTGCAGAGTCGCAGACAGAGTTAGTTTACCACAGTCAGTGACCAGTGCAGTTGCTAGTTAACTTTTATTTAATATAATATATCCGTTCACTTCTCTCTGCTATATCCGTTCTCTGCCTGAAAAAAAAAACGATACACAGCACAGTCAGTCACACAGTGTGACTCAGTCTGTGTGCACTCAGCTCAGCCCAGTGTGCTGCACAGTCATCAATGTATAAATTAAAAGCTTATAATTAATTGTGGGGGAGACTGGGGAGCACTGCAGGTTGTTAGCAGGAGCCAGGAGTACAATTATATTAATTAACAGTGCACACTTTTGCTGCAGGAGTGGTGACCAGTGCCTGACCACCAGTATAGTATTGTTGTATACTACTAATATCTCTTTAAATATCAACCAGTCTATATTAGCAGCAGACACAGTACAGTGCGGTAGTTCACGGCTGTGGCTACCTCTGTGTCGGCACACGGCAGGCAGTCCGTCCGACCAGAATTGTATTATTTATTATTATATACCTACCACCTAACCGTGGTTTTTTTTTCATTCTTTATACCGTCATAGTGTCATCCTAATTGTTACGAGTATACTACTATCTCTTTATCAACCAGTGTACAGTGCGGTAGTTCACGGCTGTGGCTACCTCTGTGTCGGCACACGGCAGGCAGTCCGTCCGACCAGAATTGTATTATTTATTATTATATACCTACCACCTAACCGTGGTTTTTTTTTCATTCTTTATACCGTCATAGTGTCATCCTAATTGTTACGAGTATACTACTATCTCTTTATCAACCAGTGTACAGTGCGGTAGTTCACGGCTGTGGCTACCTCTGTGTCGGCACACGGCAGGCAGTCCGTCCGACCAGAATTGTATTATTTATTATTATATACCTACCACCTAACCGTGGTTTTTTTTTCATTCTTTATACCGTCATAGTGTCATCCTAATTGTTACGAGTATACTACTATCTCTTTATCAACCAGTGTACAGTGCGGTAGTTCACGGCTGTGGCTACCTCTGTGTCGGCACACGGCAGGCAGTCCGTCCGACCAGAATTGTATTATTTATTATTATATACCTACCACCTAACCGTGGGTTTTTTTTCATTCTTTATACCGTCATAGTGTCATCCTAATTGTTACGAGTATACTACTATCTCTTTATCAACCAGTGTACAGTGCGGTAGTTCACGGCTGTGGCTACCTCTGTGTCGGCACACGGCAGGCAGTCCGTCCGACCAGAATTGTATTATTTATTATTATATACCTACCACCTAACCGTGGTTTTTTTTTCATTCTTTATACCGTCATAGTGTCATCCTAATTGTTACGAGTATACTACTATCTCTTTATCAACCAGTGTACAGTGCGGTAGTTCACGGCTGTGGCTACCTCTGTGTCGGCAGTCGGCAGGCAGTCCGTCCATCCATAATTGTATTATTATTATAATATATACCACCTAACCGTGGTTTTTTTTTCATTCTTTATACCGTCATAGTGTCATACTAGTTGTTACGAGTATACTACTATCTCTTTATCAACCAGTGTACAGTGCGGTAGTTCACGGCTGTGGCTACCTCTGTGTCGGCAGTCGGCAGGCAGTCCGTCCATCCATAATTGTATTATTATTATAATATATACCACCTAACTGTGGTTTTTTTTGCATTCTTTATACCGTCGTCATAGTGTCATACTAGTTGTTACGAGTATACTACTATCTCTTTATCAACCAGTGTACAGTGCGGTAGTTCACGGCTGTGGCTACCTCTGTGTCGGCAGTCGGCAGGCAGTCCGTCCATCCATAATTGTATTATTATTATAATATATACCACCTAACCGTGGTTTTTTTTTCATTCTTTATACCGTCGTCATAGTGTCATACTAGTTGTTACGAGTATACTACTATCTCTTTATCAACCAGTGTACAGTGCGGTAGTTCACGGCTGTGGCTACCTCTGTGTCGGCAGTCGGCAGGCAGTCCGTCCATCCATAATTGTATTATTATTATAATATATACCACCTAACCGTGGTTTTTTTTTCATTCTTTATACCGTCGTCATAGTGTCATACTAGTTGTTACGAGTATACTACTATCTCTTTATCAACCAGTGTACAGTGCGGTAGTTCACGGCTGTGGCTACCTCTGTGTCGGCAGTCGGCAGGCAGTCCGTCCATCCATAATTGTATTATTATTATAATATATACCACCTAACCGTGGTTTTTTTTTCATTCTTTATACCGTCGTCATAGTGTCATACTAGTTGTTACGAGTATACTACTATCTCTTTATCAACCAGTGTACAGTGCGGTAGTTCACGGCTGTGGCTACCTCTGTGTCGGCAGTCGGCAGGCAGTCCGTCCATCCATAATTGTATTATTATTATAATATATACCACCTAACCGTGGTTTTTTTATACCACCTAACCGTGGCAGTCCGTCCATAATTGTATACTAGTATCCAATCCATCCATCTCCATTGTTTACCTGAGGTGCCTTTTAGTTCTGCCTATAAAATATGGAGAACAAAAAAGTTGAGGTTCCAAAATTAGGGAAAGATCAAGATCCACTTCCACCTCGTGCTGAAGCTGCTGCCACTAGTCATGGCCGAGACGATGAAATGCCAGCAACGTCGTCTGCCAAGGCCGATGCCCAATGTCATAGTACAGAGCATGTCAAATCCAAAACACCAAATATCAGAAAAAAAAGGACTCCAAAACCTAAAATAAAATTGTCGGAGGAGAAGCGTAAACTTGCCAATATGCCATTTACCACACGGAGTGGCAAGGAACGGCTGAGGCCCTGGCCTATGTTCATGGCTAGTGGTTCAGCTTCACATGAGGATGGAAGCACTCAGCCTCTCGCTAGAAAACTGAAAAGACTCAAGCTGGCAAAAGCACCGCAAAGAACTGTGCGTTCTTTGAAATCCCAAATCCACAAGGAGAGTCCAATTGTGTCGTTTGCGATGCCTGACCTTCCCAACACTGGACGTGAAGAGCATGCGCCTTCCACTATTTGCATGCCCCCTGCAAGTGCTGGAAGGAGCACCCGCAGTCCAGTTCCTGATAGTCAGATTGAAGATGTCAGTGTTGAAGTACACCAGGATGAGGAGGATATGGGTGTTGCTGGCGCTGGGGAGGAAATTGACCAGGAGGATTCTGATGGTGAGGTGGTTTGTTTAAGTCAGGCACCCGGGGAGACACCTGTTGTCCGTGGGAGGAATATGGCCGTTGACATGCCAGGTGAAAATACCAAAAAAATCAGCTCTTCGGTGTGGAGGTATTTCACCAGAAATGCGGACAACAGGTGTCAAGCCGTGTGTTCCCTTTGTCAAGCTGTAATAAGTAGGGGTAAGGACGTTAACCACCTCGGAACATCCTCCCTTATACGTCACCTGCAGCGCATTCATAATAAGTCAGTGACAAGTTCAAAAACTTTGGGTGACAGCGGAAGCAGTCCACTGACCAGTAAATCCCTTCCTCTTGTAACCAAGCTCACGCAAACCACCCCACCAACTCCCTCAGTGTCAATTTCCTCCTTCCCCAGGAATGCCAATAGTCCTGCAGGCCATGTCACTGGCAAGTCTGACGAGTCCTCTCCTGCCTGGGATTCCTCCGATGCATCCTTGCGTGTAACGCCTACTGCTGCTGGCGCTGCTGTTGTTGCCGCTGGGAGTCGATGGTCATCCCAGAGGGGAAGTCGTAAGCCCACTTGTACTACTTCCAGTAAGCAATTGACTGTTCAACAGTCCTTTGCGAGGAAGATGAAATATCACAGCAGTCATCCTACTGCAAAGCGGATAACTGAGTCCTTGACAACTATGTTGGTGTTAGACGTGCGTCCGGTATCCGCCGTTAGTTCACAGGGAACTAGACAATTTATTGAGGCAGTGTGCCCCCGTTACCAAATACCATCTAGGTTCCACTTCTCTAGGCAGGCGATACCGAGAATGTACACGGACGTCAGAAAAAGACTCACCAGTCTCCTAAAAAATGCAGTTGTACCCAATGTCCACTTAACCACGGACATGTGGACAAGTGGAGCAGGGCAGGGTCAGGACTATATGACTGTGACAGCCCACTGGGTAGATGTATGGACTCCCGCCGCAAGAACAGCAGCGGCGGCACCAGTAGCAGCATCTCGCAAACGCCAACTCTTTCCTAGGCAGGCTACGCTTTGTATCACCGCTTTCCAGAATACGCACACAGCTGAAAACCTCTTACGGCAACTGAGGAAGATCATCGCGGAATGGCTTACCCCAATTGGACTCTCCTGTGGATTTGTGGCATCGGACAACGCCAGCAATATTGTGTGTGCATTAAATATGGGCAAATTCCAGCACGTCCCATGTTTTGCACATACCTTGAATTTGGTGGTGCAGAATTTTTTAAAAAACGACAGGGGCGTGCAAGAGATGCTGTCGGTGGCCAGAAAAATTGCGGGACACTTTCGGCGTACAGGCACCACGTACAGAAGACTGGAGCACCACCAAAAACTACTGAACCTGCCCTGCCATCATCTGAAGCAAGAAGTGGTAACGAGGTGGAATTCAACCCTCTATATGCTTCAGAGGTTGGAGGAGCAGCAAAAGGCCATTCAAGCCTATACAATTGAGCACGATATAGGAGATGGAATGCACCTGTCTCAAGTGCAGTGGAGAATGATTTCAACGTTGTGCAAGGTTCTGATGCCCTTTGAACTTGCCACACGTGAAGTCAGTTCAGACACTGCCAGCCTGAGTCAGGTCATTCCCCTCATCAGGCTTTTGCAGAAGAAGCTGGAGGCATTGAAGAAGGAGCTAACACGGAGCGATTCCGCTAGGCATGTGGGACTTGTGGATGCAGCCCTTAATTCGCTTAACAAGGATTCACGGGTGGTCAATCTGTTGAAATCAGAGCACTACATTTTGGCCACCGTGCTCGATCCTAGATTTAAAGCCTACCTTGGATCTCTCTTTCCGGCAGACACAGGTCTGCTGGGGTTGAAAGACCTGCTGGTGACAAAATTGTCAAGTCAAGCGGAACGCGACCTGTCAACATCTCCTCCTTCACATTCTCCCGCAACTGGGGGTGCGAGGAAAAGGCTCAGAATTCCGAGCCCACCCGCTGGCGGTGATGCAGGGCAGTCTGGAGCGACTGCTGATGCTGACATCTGGTCCGGACTGAAGGACCTGACAACGATTACGGACATGTCGTCTACTGTCACTGCATATGATTCTCTCAACATTGATAGAATGGTGGAGGATTATATGAGTGACCGCATCCAAGTAGGCACGTCACACAGTCCGTACTTATACTGGCAGGAAAAAGAGGCAATTTGGAGGCCCTTGCACAAACTGGCTTTATTCTACCTAAGTTGCCCTCCCACAAGTGTGTACTCCGAAAGAGTGTTTAGTGCCGCCGCTCACCTTGTCAGCAATCGGCGTACGAGGTTACATCCAGAAAATGTGGAGAAGATGATGTTCATTAAAATGAATTATAATCAATTCCTCCGCGGAGACATTGACCAGCAGCAATTGCCTCCACAAAGTACACAGGGAGCTGAGATGGTGGATTCCAGTGGGGACGAATTGATAATCTGTGAGGAGGGGGATGTACACGGTGATATATCGGAGGGTGAAGATGAGGTGGACATCTTGCCTCTGTAGAGCCAGTTTGTGCAAGGAGAGATTAATTGCTTCTTTTTTGGGGGGGGTCCAAACCAACCCGTCATATCAGTCACAGTCGTGTGGCAGACCCTGTCACTGAAATGATGGGTTGGTTAAAGTGTGCATGTCCTGTTTTGTTTATACAACATAAGGGTGGGTGGGAGGGCCCAAGGATAATTCCATCTTGCACCTCTTTTTTCTTTTCTTTTTCTTTGCATCATGTGCTGATTGGGGAGGGTTTTTTGGAAGGGACATCCTGCGTGACACTGCAGTGCCACTCCTAGATGGGCCCGGTGTTTGTGTCGGCCACTAGGGTCGCTAATCTTACTCACACAGCTACCTCATTGCGCCTCTTTTTTTCTTTGCGTCATGTGCTGTTTGGGGAGGGTTTTTTGGAAGGGACATCCTGCGTGACACTGCAGTGCCACTCCTAGATGTGCCCGGTGTTTGTGTCGGCCACTAGGGTCGCTAATCTTACTCACACAGTCAGCTACCTCATTGCGCCTCTTTTTTTCTTTGCGTCATGTGCTGTTTGGGGAGGGTTTTTTGGAAGGGCCATCCTGCGTGACACTGCAGTGCCACTCCTAGATGGGCCCGGTGTTTGTGTCGGCCACTAGGGTCGCTTATCTTACTCACACAGCGACCTCGGTGCAAATTTTAGGACTAAAAATAATATTGTGAGGTGTGATGTGTTCAGAATAGGCTGAAAATGAGTGTAAATTATGTTTTTTGAGGTTAATAATACTTTGGGATCAAAATTACCCCCAAATTCTATGATTTAAGCTGTTTTTTAGGGTTTTTTTAAAAAAACACCCGAATCCAAAACACACCCGAATCCGACAAAAAAAATTCGGTGAGGTTTTGCCAAAACGCGGTCGAACCCAAAACACGGCCGCGGAACCGAACCCAAAACCAAAACACAAAACCCGAAAAATTTCCGGCGCTCATCTCTAGTTGACAGGTCGCGTTCCGCTTGACTTGACAATTTTCTCACCAGCAGGTCTTTGAACCCCAGCAGACTTGTGTCTGCCGGAAAGAGAGATCCAAGGTAGGCTTTAAATCTAGGATCGAGCATGGTGGCCAAAATGTAGTGCTCTGATTTCAACAGATTGACCACCCGTGAATCCTTGTTAAGCGAATTAAGGGCTCCATCCACAAGTCCCACATGCCTAGCGGAATCGCTCTGTGTTAGCTCCTCCTTCAATGTCTCCAGCTTCTTCTGCAAAAGCCTGATGAGGGGAATGACCTGACTCAGGCTGGCAGTGTCTGAACTGACTTCACGTGTGGCAAGTTCAAAAAGCATCAGAACCTTGCACAATGTTGAAATCATTCTCCACTGCGCTTGAGACAGGTGCATTCCACCTCCTATATCGTGCTGAATTGTATAGGCTTGAATGGCCTTTTGCTGCTCCTCCAACCTCTGAAGCATATAGAGGGTTGAATTCCACCTCGTTACCACTTCTTGCTTCAGATGATGGCAGGGCAGGTTCAGTTGTTTTTGGTGGTGCTCCAGTCTTCTGTACGTGGTGCCTGTACGCCGAAAGTGTCCCGCAATTCTTCTGGCCACCGACAGCATCTCTTGCACACCCCTGTCGTTTTTTAAAAAATTCTGCACCACCAAATTCAAGGTATGTGCAAAACATGGGACGTGCTGGAATTTGCCCATATTTAATGCACACACAATATTGCTGGCGTTGTCCGATGCCACAAATCCACAGGAGAGTCCAATTGGGGTAAGCCATTCCGCGATGATCTTCCTCAGTTGCCGTAAGAGGTTTTCAGCTGTGTGCGTATTCTGGAAAGCGGTGATACAAAGCGTAGCCTGCCTAGGAAAGAGTTGGCGTTTGCGAGATGCTGCTACTTGTGCCGCCGCTGCTGTTCTTGCGGCGGGAGTCCATACATCTACCCAGTGGGCTGTCACAGTCATATAGTCCTGACCCTGCCCTGCTCCACTTGTCCACATGTCCGTGGTTAAGTGGACATTGGGTACAACTGCATTTTTTAGGACACTGGTGAGTCTTTTTCTGACGTCCGTGTACATTCTCGGTATCGCCTGCCTAGAGAAGTGGAACCTAGATGGTATTTGGTAACGGGGGCACACTACCTCAAGAAATTGTCTAGTTCCCTGTGAACTAACGGCGGATACCGGACGCACGTCTAACACCAACATAGTTGTCAAGGCCTCAGTTATCCGCTTTGCAACAGGATGACTGCTGTGATATTTCATCTTCCTCGCAAAGGACTGTTGGACAGTCAATTGCTTACTGGAAGTAGTACAAGTGGGCTTACGACTTCCCCTCTGGGATGACCATCGACTCCCAGCAGCAACAACAGCAGCGCCAGCAGCAGTAGGCATTACACTCAAGGATGCATCGGAGGAATCCCAGGCAGGAGAGGACTCGTCAGAATTGCCAGTGACATGGCCTGCAGGACTATTGGCATTCCTGGGTAAGGAGGAAATTGACACTGAGGGAGTTGGTGGGGTGGTTTGCGTGAGCTTGGTTACAAGAGGAAGGGATTTACTGGTCAGTGGACTGCTTCCGCTGTCACCCAAAGTTTTTGAACTTGTCACTGACTTATTATGAATGCGCTGCAGGTGACGTATAAGGGAGGATGTTCCGAGGTGGTTAACGTCCTTACCCCTACTTATTACAGCTTGACAAAGGCAACACACGGCTTGACACCTGTTGTCCGCATTTCTGTTGAAATACTTCCACACCGAAGAGCTGATTTTTTTGGTATTTTCACCAGGCATGTCAATGGCCATATTCCTCCCACGGACAACAGGTGTCTCCCCGGGTGCCTGACTTAAACAAACCACCTCACCATCAGAATCCTCCTGGTCAATTTCCTCCCCAGCGCCAGCAACACTTATATCCTCCTCATCCTGGTGTACTTCAACACTGACATCTTCAATCTGACTATCAGGAACTGGACTGCGGGTGCTCCTTCCAGCACTTGCAGGGGGTGTGCAAATGGTGGAAGGCACATGCTCTTCACGTCCAGTGTTGGGAAGGTCAGGCATCGCAACCGACACAATTGGACTCTCCTTGTGGATTTGGGATTTCGAAGAACGCACAGTTCTTTGCGGTGCTTTTGCCAGCTTGAGTCTTTTCATTTTTCTAGCGAGAGGCTGAGTGCTTCCATCCTCATGTGAAGCTGAACCACTAGCCATGAACGTAGGCCAGGGCCTCAGCCGTTCCTTGCCACTCCGTGTGGTAAATGGCATATTGGCAAGTTTACGCTTCTCCTCCGACAATTTTATTTTAGGTTTTGGAGTCCTTTTTTTACTGATATTTGGTGTTTTGGATTTTACATGCTCTGTACTATGACATTGGGCATCGGCCTTGGCAGACGACGTTGCTGGCATTTCATCGTCTCGGCCATGACTAGTGGCAGCAGCTTCAGCACGAGGTGGAAGTGGATCTTGATCTTTCCCTAATTTTGGAACCTCAACATTTTTGTTCTCCATATTTTAATAGGCACAACTAAAAGGCACCTCAGGTAAACAATGGAGATGGATGGATACTAGTATACTTATGGATGGACTGCCGAGTGCCGACACAGAGGTAGCTACAGCCGTGGACTACCGTACTGTGTCTGCTGCTAATATAGACTGGATGATAATGAGATGAAATCAATATATATGTATATATAGTATCACTAGTACTGCAGCCGGACAGGTATATATTATATATTTATTATGTAATGACTGATGACGGACCTGCTGGACACTGTCAGCTCAGCAGCACCGCAGACTGCTACAGTAAGCTACTATAGTAGTATGTATAAAGAAGAAAGAAAAAAAAAACAACCACGGGTAGGTGGTATACAATTATGGATGGACTGCCGAGTGCCGACACAGAGGTAGCTACAGCCGTGGACTAACGTACTGTGTCTGCTGATAATATAGACTGGATGATAATAAGATGAAATCAATATATATGTATATATAATATCACTAGTACTGCAGCCGGACAGGTATATATTATATATTTATTATGTAATGACTGATGACGGACCTGCTGGACACTGTCAGCTCAGCAGCACCGCAGACTGCTACAGTAAGCTACTATAGTAGTATGTATAAAGAAGAAAGAAAAAAAAACAACCACGGGTAGGTGGTATACAATTATGGATGGACTGCCGAGTGCCGACACAGAGGTAGCTACAGCCGTGGACTAACGTACTGTGTCTGCTGATAATATAGACTGGATGATAAGTAAGCTACTATGGTAGTATGTATAAAGAAGAAAGAAAAAAAAAAAACACGGGTAGGTGCTAGGTGGTATACAATATTATATATATATTATATACAATTATATATATATATATTGTGACAAGAACACTGGGATAGTGTTTGAGGGCAGGTATATTTGTCCCAGGTTCTTGTCTTACATGTTTTAGAAAATGTTAACTTCTAGGAAAAATGCTTTTTGTTTTGTCTGAACCTTTTCAGTTTGCTGTAAAAGCTGGGTAAAGGCTCTGAGAGAGAGATAAGGCGAGTTCTAGACATTGGGCCCAGTTCGGGTCTTTGGCCTCACAGAGGGCTAATCAGGGTTTCAGCTGTGTAAGAGTGATATAGTGCTTCTAACCTGATTAGTATGGGCAGACTGCCTGGGGAAGGCTGCAGGATCTGTGTGTGAGAGACACGCTTTCTGATGCAAGTAAGCTATACAGTATGTACTGAAGAACTCTGTGTTTTGTTTAGTGACAGTTAGGAACATCTTATGTTTAGTTAGTGCCGGACAGGCAAGGTATTTTTATTTTGGGGTTTGTTTTATTTTCTGTTTCAATAAAACTGGCCGGGGTCAGTTGTACCAGAAACTGGACTTGTGTTGTTCCTCAGCTGCTGCGTGCGGCCATATTCCCCAGGAAAAGGCACCTTGCACCCCTACAGTGTTACAACTTGGTGGAGAATGCGAGCAGGCCGTTCTGCGCATAAGTGAAAGCAGCAGCTTTGTGAGGCCTGCAGAAAACGGTGGTTTATGCAGATACAGCCCAGTGTGAAGTTACTGAGACTCACCCCTGAGGGTTTGATATATGTCCTGGGTGAAAGCAGCTACAAAGCCGCCTGAAAAATCTGTTGACATGGAGGATCTGCTTAAAGCCTTGCTGCAAGCTACAGCGGCTCAGCAGGAGGCCAACCGACAGCAGCAGGTGGCAATGGAGGAAAATTGGAGACTACAGCAGGAGGCCAACAGACAGCAGCAGGTGGCAATGGAGGAAAATATAAGACAGCAGCAGGTGGCAATGGAGGAAAATAAGAGACAACAGCAGGCAGTTGTTGATGAACTTTACAGGCAACAGCGTCAGGATAGAGAGGCCTTAGCTGAAGTGGTGCAGAGACTTGCAGCTCGGGTTGGAGATGTGGCCGTCAGTGCTCCAACCAGCTCTAGTTCTATACGAGCCAGTCACTTCCTGCAGAAAATGACAGAGGCTGATGATGTGGAGGCCTATCTGACCACGTTTGAAAGGACTGCCGAGCGTGAGAACTGGCCGAAAGCACAGTGGGCCAGTCTGCTGGCACCTTTCCTGTCAGGTGAGCCCCAAAAAGCTTACTTTGATTTAAGCCCTGCTGAGGCTCGGGACTATGATAAACTAAAGACTGAGATCCTGACCCGCCTGGGAGTCACGCTGTCAGTACGAGCACAACGGGTGCACCGTTGGCTGTACGCCATGGAGAAGCCTCCGCGCTCCCAGATGCACGACCTTATTCAGCTAACAAAAAAATGGCTGCAGCCAGAGACATTAACTGGTCCCCAGATGGTGGAAAGAGTCGTCATGGACCGCTACTTGAGATCTTTGCCCATGGTCCTGCGCAAGTGGGTGAGCCATGGAAACCCGGGTACTGCTGACCAATTAGTGGACATGGTAGAGAGGTATTTGGCAGCAGAGGAACTACTGATGACCACCCAGCAACCCATAGATCCTCGACAGCGCCCTTCAGTAAAGACTGGTAAGACTGTTCCGTGGGAAAACGTTGCTGGGCGGTTAAGAGAACGCAAGGCTGGAGAGACTGTTAACACTGGCCCTGGAAACAGGCCAATGGGGCTAGAACGGTCTATGCTGCCCAAATGGGTTGATAATCGTGTGGTTAAATGTTTTAGGTGTGGTATGCCAGGTCATGTTATTGCCAATTGCCCAGTCACGCAAGAACCCATGCAATGTGATGCTGCCTTTGAATGTCGCAGAATGTCTTTCTTTGCTAGGTTAGCCTGTACTGTGGTACCTTCACCTGAGCTGGAAAAACAAATGTGTGATGTGTTCTTAGAAGGTAACCGGGTAGAGGCCTTGCTAGATTCAGGAAGTTTAGTTACCCTCGTGAAAGCTGGGTTAGTGAACCCCTTAAAGGTCCAGCAAATACCTATTGGGGTAACTTGCATACATGGGGATACCCAACATTATGCCACTGCTGAGGTGAATATAGAAACTTGTTGTGGGTCAGCAATGGTTAAAGTGGGACTGGTCCCTACCTTGGTGCATGAGGCCATAATAGGGAGGGATTTTCCTCATTTTTGGAAACTGTGGGAATCACGGTTATCAACAGATGTGAGAAGTAAAAAGCCAGTTGATAATACCGGTGATTTTATGGATGTACGTGGGTCTTCGGAACTTTCTGGCCCTTTGCCTTTTGCTAGTTTGGCTGGGGAAGTGACAGATGGGGAGTCCAGTGAGGACCCTCTTGCCGGGAACAGAGACATAGTAGTTAGAACTGAAAGCGTGCCTGACCTGGAGGTAAAGAAGGATCTGTTTGCGTCTGAACAGTTAAAGGATCCTACCTTAATAAAGGCTAGAGAGAATGTTAAGATTGTTAATGGGGAACCTGTGGTACCAGGTGACAGGGTTACGTATCCCCACATGGCCATCTGTAATGAGCTCTTGTACCACATTGTCAAAAGGGGTGAGGATGTGGTGGAACAGCTGGTAGTTCCCCAGCCTTATCGGAGAACGGTACTAGATTTAGCTCATAGTCACGTTACCGCAGGACATTTAGGGGCAGAAAAAACCACTGAAAGAGTTTTACAAAGGTTCTTTTGGCCAGGGGTTTATAAAGAAGTGTCTGAATATTGTTCTTCCTGTCCTGAATGCCAGTATCGTGCCCCTAGACCCCATTTCAGGAGCCCACTAGTTCCCATGCCTATTATAGAGGTCCCGTTTGACAGAATAGCCATGGATCTCGTGGGGCCCTTGTTAAAGTCTGCTCGGGGCCATCAGTATATCCTGGTAATTATGGACTATGCCACTCGATATCCTGAGGCTGTCCCTTTACGCACTATCACAACCAAGGCGATAGCTAGGGAGCTGGTGCAGGTATTTAGTAGAGTGGGAATACCAAAAGAAATTTTGACTGACCAAGGTACTCCATTTATGTCAAGGATCATGAAAGAGTTGTGCAAGTTATTTAAGGTCACTCACCTCAGGACGTCCATCTACCATCCCCAAACTGACGGGTTGGTGGAAAGGTTTAATAAAACATTAAAAAGTATGTTAAAAAAGGTTGTTGAGAGAGATGGGAAAAACTGGGATTGTTTGTTGCCCTACTTGTTAATGGCCATCAGAGAAGTTCCTCAGTCCTCTACGGGGTTTTCTCCATTTGATTTGTTGTATGGTAGACACCCCAGAGGGCTGTTGGATATTGCCAAAGAGACGTGGGAAGGACAGCCCACTCCTTATAGAAGCGTTATTGAGCATGTAACACAAATGCAGGATAGGATTGCAGCCGTGGTACCTGTTGTCAGAGAGCACATGGAACAGGCCCAAAGTGCTCAACAGAGGGTCTATAACCGGAGTGCCAAGATACGGGAATTTGCTCCTGGAGATAGAGTTCTTGTTTTGGTACCCACTGTGGAAAGCAAATTCCTAGCTAAATGGCAGGGTCCATTTGAGATTAGGGAAAAAGTGAATGAGGTTAATTACAAAGTATACCAGCCGGGAAAGAGAAAACCCGAACAGATCTACCATGTTAACTTAATCAAACCCTGGAAAGATAGGTTGTCTCTGTCAGCGGAGCCTTGCCCTTCGGTGTCTTCACCCCGGTTGCTTCCCGCAGTGAAGGTGTCAGAGACATTATCAGCTGATCAGAACAATCAGGTTAAAGAATTTCTCATCCAAAATAGGGAGGTATTTTCAGAGCTGCCTGGCCGAACGACCATAATAAAACATGACATTGTCACAGAACCAGGGGTCAGGGTTCATTTAAAGCCATATAGGATTCCTGAAGCTCAGCGAGAAGCTATTTCTAAGGAAGTTAAAACCATGTTAGAACTTGGAGTCATAGAGGAGTCTAACAGTGAGTGGTCCAGTCCCATAGTGCTCATCCCGAAGCCCGACGGTAGCATACGCTTCTGTAATGACTTTCGTAAGTTAAATGAGGTGTCCAAGTTTGACGCATACCCCATGCCCCGTGTGGATGAGCTTGTAGAAAGGCTGGGAACAGCCAGGTTTCTCACCACATTGGACCTGACCAAAGGTTACTGGCAAATACCTTTATCTGATAGCGCCAAAGAAAAAACAGCCTTTTCGGTTCCGGAGGGGCTGTACCAGTATAAGATGTTACCCTTTGGGTTGCATGGGGCTCCAGCAACCTTTCAACGGGCGATGGATAAAATTTTGAGGCCCCATAGAAAATATGCAGCTGCCTATTTGGATGATGTGGTAATTCACAGTACAGACTGGGGGTCCCATTTGGTTAAAGTACAAGCAGTACTAGACTCAATCAGAGAGGCAGGGTTAACTGCTAACCCAAAGAAGTGCTGCCTCGCAATGGAGGAGGTCAAATACTTGGGCTTCACCATAGGCAGAGGTCTGATTAGGCCCCAATTGAATAAAGTTGATGCTATTCAAAACTGGCCTCGTCCAGTGAATAAAAAACAGGTAAGGGCTTTTTTGGGAATTACTGGGTACTATAGACGGTTTATTCCTAATTTTGCGACCACAGCGGTGCCGTTGTCAGACCTTACCAAAGGGAAGCAGTCAAATGTGGTGAAATGGAACCCTGATGCAGAAAAGGCGTTCCAAGCGTTAAAAGTGGCTTTGTGTTCACAACCGGTGTTGATAACACCAGATTTTTCAAAAGAATTTGTGGTACAGACAGATGCCTCAGAGGTAGGGATAGGTGCTGTGCTGTCCCAAACCAGAGATGGGGACGAACACCCTATCATTTATTTGAGTAGGAAACTCAATGAGCATGAAAAAAGGTATGCCATTGTGGAAAAGGAGGCTTTGGCCATTAAGTGGGCACTAGATACCTTGAGATATTACCTCTTGGGTAGACAATTCAGACTAGTGACAGACCATGCCCCTTTAAAATGGATGTATGTAAATAGAGGCAAGAATGCTTGTGTAACTAGATGGTTTCTAGCGTTGCAGGACTTTAAGTTTACTGTCGAACATAGACCGGGAACACAATTGGCCAACGCAGATGCATTGTCTCGCATCTTCTGTTTGGGGGCTACAAGTGTTCCGGCCCCTAGGTCGAAACAGGGGAGGGGGATATGTGACAAGAACACTGGGATAGTGTTTGAGGGCAGGTATATTTGTCCCAGGTTCTTGTCTTACATGTTTTAGAAAATGTTAACTTCTAGGAAAAATGCTTTTTGTTTTGTCTGAACCTTTTCAGTTTGCTGTAAAAGCTGGGTAAAGGCTCTGAGAGAGAGATAAGGCGAGTTCTAGACATTGGGCCCAGTTCGGGTCTTTGGCCTCACAGAGGGCTAATCAGGGTTTCAGCTGTGTAAGAGTGATATAGTGCTTCTAACCTGATTAGTATGGGCAGACTGCCTGGGGAAGGCTGCAGGATCTGTGTGTGAGAGACACGCTTTCTGATGCAAGTAAGCTATACAGTATGTACTGAAGAACTCTGTGTTTTGTTTAGTGACAGTTAGGAACATCTTATGTTTAGTTAGTGCCGGACAGGCAAGGTATTTTTATTTTGGGGTTTGTTTTATTTTCTGTTTCAATAAAACTGGCCGGGGTCAGTTGTACCAGAAACTGGACTTGTGTTGTTCCTCAGCTGCTGCGTGCGGCCATATTCCCCAGGAAAAGGCACCTTGCACCCCTACAGTGTTACAATATATAATATATATTAAACTCATAAACTGGTGGTGATTATTAAACTGGTGGCCAGGTCACTGGTCACACTATCAGCAACTTGCAAGTAGTACTCCTGAGTCCTAAGCAGACAATCACAATATATATTATACTGGTGGTCAGTGTGGTCACAAACAATGGCACTGTACGTTATATGTACTCCTGAGTCCTGAGTCCTGCTCTCAGACTCTAACTGCTCCCCACTGTCAGTGTCTCCCCCACAAGTCAGATAATACAGTCACACTATCTCTCTCTATCACTTCAGCAAGTACTAGTAGTAGTAGTACTCCTCCTAATGCTCCCCAAATTACTACTGTGTCTCTCTCTGTCTCACTCTCTTCTCGAATCTCTATAAACGGAGAGGACGCCAGACACGTCCTCTCCCTATGAATCTCAATGCACGTGTGAAAAATGGCGGCGACGCGCGGCTCCTTATATAGAATCCGAGTCTCGCGATAGAATCCGAGCCTCGCGAGAATCCGACAGCGTGATGATGACGTTCGGGCGCGCTCGGGTTAACCGAGCAAGGCGGGAAGATCCGAGTCGCTCGGACCCGTGTAAAAAAAACTGAAGTTCGGGCGGGTTCGGATTCCGAGGAACCGAACCCGCTCATCTCTAGCTGGGATGTGTAATTCCACAACAACTGGAGGGCCAAAGGTTCCCCCAACCCTAGTCTATGTCCTGGGTCAGCAAACTGCGGCCCTTCAGCTGCTGTTGAACTGCACATCCTGCAACAGTTTTTCCATTTGGCCATGCTAAACTTGTTGCAGGGCATGCTGGTATGTGTTGTTCAACAACAGCTGGAGTGCCAAAGATTCACCATGCCTGGTTTAATGGTTAGCATTACTACCTCACAGCACTGAGGTCATGGATTTGATTCCCACCATGGCTCTGTGTGGAGTTTGTATATTGGGGGTCATTCCGAGTTGTTCGCTCGTTATTTTTTTGTCGCAACGGAGCGAATAGTCGCTAAAGCGCATGCGCAATGTCCGCAGTGCACCTGCGCCAAGTAAATTTGCTATGCAGTTAGGAATTTTACTCACGGCATTACAAGGTTTTTTCTTCGTTCTGGTGATCGTAATGTGATTGACAGGAAGTGGGTGTTTCTGGGCGGAAACAGGGAGTGTGTGAAAAAACGCTACAGTTTCTGGGAAAAACGCGGGAGTGGCTGGAGAAACGGAGGAGTGTCTGGGCAAACGCTGGGTGTGTTTGTGACGTCAAACCAGGAATGACAAGCACTGAACTGATCGCAGATGCCGAGTAAGTCTGGAGCTACTCAGAAACTGCTAAGAAGTGTCTATTCGCAATTCTGCTAATCTTTCGTTCGCAATTTTAATATGCTAAAAATCACTCCCAGTAGGCGGCGGCTTAGCGTGTGCAAAGCTGCTAAAAGCAGCTTGCGAGCGAACAACTCAGAATGACCCCCATTCTCCCTGTACTTGCATGGGTTTCCTCCGGGTGCTCCGGTTTCCTCCCACAATCCAAAAATATACTGGTAGGTTAATTGGATCCAAACAAATTAACCCTAGTGTGAATGTGTGTGCATGTACATGTGATAGGGAATATAGATTGTAAGCTCCACTGGGGCAGGGACTGATGTGAAAGGCCTAATATTCTCTCTGTAAAGCGCTGTGGAATATGTCTGCGCTATATAAATAACTGGTAATAAACTAATAAAATACAATGCCTGGCCTAGACAGTGAGCTGTTGAAGTGTGTTTTGTACATTGCTTCTATATTGCATAATGTCTGAAATTAATTATAATTGTTCAAACATTCTTTACAGATGCTGAGGTTGGCGATCCGAATGCGCCAATCCGTTTAGCCCTGCGCCGGATGGAGCAACATGTGCACAGCCTCCTTGACCAAATTATTGTTTTGAGAAATATTTTTAGATGATTTTTTTTATAAAAAAAACTTTATATTTTAAGTAACATTATCAGTAAAAATTTTGTGTTGCGTTTTTTAAAAGGGCAATATCATATATGCAGAGATGTAGCATCACTTTGAAAGTGTTAAAATGGACAGTGATAAAGTACCAACAAAAAAACTCCAAACTGCCATTTTTAAATACACAGTCTGTGACATGGCAGTTAGGAGCAGATTGTTTGCTACTTTATCACTCCCCTTTTAAACACTTTAAAAAATATGAAGAATATATGCAAAAGTAATTACTGTGTATATAATGTATGTCATACATTCACGGTTTATTCAATCTCATAATAAATGACACTGAACCTTTTTTTTTTAAACAAATTTAAATGTTTACAAATTCTGGGTATGGGTGGTCATTTCGAGTTGTTCGCTAGCTGCATTTGTTCGCTGTGCAGTGATGAGGCAAAAAAATGGCACTTCTGCACATGCGTATGCGGTGCAATGCGCACGCGCGATGTACTATTACAACGAACGATGTAGTTTCACACAGGGTCTAGCGAAGCTTTTCAGTCGCACTGCTGGCCGCAGAGTGATTGACATGAAGTGGGCGTTTCTGGGTGGCAACTGACCGTTTTCAGGGAGTGTTCAAAAAAACGCAGGCATGCCAGGAAAAACGCAGGAGTGGCTGGTCGAACGCAGGGCGTGTTTGTGACGTCAAAACAGGAACTGAACAGTCTGAAGTGATCGCAAGTGCTGAGTAGGTCTGAAGCTACTCTGACACTGCACAAAATTATTTTGTAGCCGCTGTGCGATCCTTTCGTTCGCACTTCTGCTAAGCTAAAACACACTCCCAGTGGGCGGCGGGATAGCGTTTGCACGGCTGCTAAAAACTGCTAGCGAGCGATCAACTCAGAATGACCACCATTGTGCAAATAGGATGACAAAGAAATTAAAGTGATATGTTTGTTGCCTTAATTGCTGATTGTTATTGGGCAATTACGTTGTCAAACTCTTCATTTTGCAATTGTTCAATGACATTACAATTTCTTAGGGTAATTGTATTAAAAAAAAAACTATTGTGCGATTATTTGCAAGCTAGCGAATGCAATGCACATATACGACAAGCTCCATGTTGCAAGGGATGTGTATAGCAACCTTGCCAACGCATTGCTCCTGTGCGAAGCAAAATGGTAAAGCCCCTTTTTTGTGCACTGCTGCTCATTTTTGTGCACTCATACATGGTAGGCGTGATTTTCTGTCTGTTCGCACTCTTGTGTTGATTTTGCACATCTGCAAAAGCTGCTTGCATGCGCATTGAACAGTGATCAGGTCTGAATTACCCCCATTATGTGTGTCATGTGTATAAATGCATTAATAATGTGCGGCAAATGTGTAAGTGGCACTATGTGTGTCATTATGGGGGTCATTCTGAGTTAATCGCAAGCTGCATTTGTTCAAAGCGCAGCGATCAGGCTAAAAAAGTCAACTCTGCGTATGCGTATGCGGCGCAATGCACACGTGTGACATACGGGCACAACGAAGAATGTATTTTCACACAGGGTCTAGCGAAGCATTTCAGTCGCACTGGCTGCCGCAGAGTGATTGACATGAAGTGGGCGTTTCTGGGTGTCAACTGACCATTTTCAGGGAGTGTTCGAAAAAAAGCAGGCGTGCCAGGGAAAACGTAGGCCTGGCTGGACAAACGCAGGGCGGGTTTGTGACGTCAAATCCGGAACTGAATGGTCTGAAGTGATCGCAAGCGCTGAGTAGGTTTTGAGCTACTCTGAAACTGCACAAAAAAATGTTGCTGGCGCTCTGCGATCCATTCGTTCGCACTTCTGCTAATCTCAAATACACTCCCAGTGGGCGGCGGCATATCGTTTGCACGGCTACTAAAAACTGCTAGTGAGCGATCAACTCGGAATGACCCCCTATGCAGAGCCGGCCCTAACCAATATGATGCCCTAGGCAAGATTTGGCTGGTGCCCCCTAGCACCACCGCTGGTTCCGCCTCTGACCTTGTACCCCCTATATTTTAAATAGGAACAGTTCGTACATTTGGCGCACAGCCCAAAAAGGGGTGTGTTTTTGCTGGCAAGGGGCATGGCCACAAAATAACCCCAAAATAACCCCAATTCCAATTACGCCACACAGTAATGCAATTTATTCACATATGATCATGCAATAGTGTCCATAATTCATATTACATACATCCCACAGTAGTATCACTTTACTTTATAAACGTTACTCCTCACAGTAGAGCCCCTTATTCACATTACATCACACTGAATTGCTCCTTATTCACATTACACCACACCCTATTGCTCTTTATTCACATTAGATGACACAGTAGTGCCCTTTCTATACGCAACTCCACATAGTAGAGCATCTTATACACATAATGCCACACATTAGTAATGCATTTATACACATAATTCCACACAGTAATGCCCCTTACACATGAGACACCTTATTAATGTCCTTATAAACATAATGCGCCTTACACATTATGACAACCTTTAATAAATGCCCTTTTACACATAATGTCCCTTACACATATGCCACACATTATTAATGCCCTTATACACATAATGACACACATAGTGCCCCTTACACATATGTTGCGCATTATTAATGCATTTTTACATGACACACATAATGCTCCTTACACATATTCTGAACACTACTGCACAACCAACCCACTCACATGCACACAGCACTCACACTGCCACTAACACTGTGACCTCTGCTTCTGCTTGGATACAGATGTGTCCTCATAAATCTTGCCTCAATGCTAAAGTCGGGAACACCTTTTTTATGAAAATGCATCTTATCTGCATCGCTATGGGGCTAGGATGCACAAGCAGCTTCTGCTGATTAAAATGATGCGCAGCATGAATATATACTGTGTGAGACTGTGGCTGTATCTGCATATGAAATGCTACACACAGAATATAGGCATGCCGCATATCATTTTAATCAGCAGAAGCTGCTGATGCCCCTAGGCATATCAAATGCCCTAGGCAATTGCCTAGTTTGCCTATGCCTATGGCCGGCTCTGCCCCTATGTGTAGAAGTGCATTAAGAATGTGTGCCATATGTGAAAGGGGCATAATGGTTGGAATTCAATTGTTTGAAAAGTCGGTTGGGTGTCTGTTTTTTCCTGTCTATTTGATAGGAAAAAAGACTCCCAACTGACATTTCAAACAATTGAATTCCCCGCTATATCTGTCATTATGTGTAAGGGCATTAATAATGTGCGGCATATGTGTAAGGAACATTATGTGTATAAGGGCATTAATAAAGATTGGCATAATGTGTAAGGCGCATTATGTTTATAAGGACATTAATAATGTGTGTCATATGTGTAAGGGGCATTACTGTGTGGTATTAGGTGTATAAGGTGCTCTACTGTGTGGCGTAATGTATAGAAAGGGCACTACTGTATGGTCTAATGTGAATAAAGCGCAATATGGTCTGGCGTAATGTGAATAAGGAGCAATTCAGTGTGATACTGTGAGGAGTACTACTGTGTGATGTAACCTGAATAAGGGACACTATCGCATGATATAAGAAGAACACACCCCTTTTTGGACTGTGCGCCGAATGCATCCCAAAATGAAGACTGCTGTGGGTAAAAGGTGATAATGCTGGGAAAGGGGTGCAGGGTCAGAGGCGGAACTAGCGGCAGTGCTAGGAGGCACCAGCCAAAATCTTGCCCAGGGCATCATATTGGTTAGGGCCGGCTCTGCGCATATCGGGCATATACACTGATTGCGATTTGGCTAGAAAAAGACAAATCGAGCCGATAACATCTCAGTGTGTACCCGGCTTAAAAGAAAAATATGAAACTGAAATACTATAAGCCCTACAGAGGGATTTTCAGGCAAGACATCAGAAACAAAATACATTACCTGGGTATTCAATTTGAGAGAGAAGATGGCTTTTTCTTCTGATTCGCAGACACAAAATAAAGGGGATCATTGAGGATTTTGGGATAGAAGATTTAAAACTAATAAGTGCTCTTATGGAGATTAACTGCAGGAAAGTGATTAACCAGAGTATTCCAGTACCAGATAATCATCAATACAGCATTAGGAAAAGTACTCATTACCAGTGTCACTAGATGTGATATTACAAGAGCAGCAGTGGAAATGATACATAAAAGAAACCCTAAAGCTATGTACACACTAATTATTGGACTGCTTTGCCAATAATTAGGTGATTGGCCTCATTTATTGTATAGTGTGTAGGCAGGAGTGTTTCACTGATAAAACAGTTAAAAAGCATCTACAAACACATTCCTTCCATTATCCGATCGTCGGTCTAGACCAGGGTTTTTTAATTGGTGTGCCCCGGCACACTAGTGTGTCGAGATCGGTTGTAAGGTGTGCCATGGAGTCAGAGCCACTGCTTTCAGAATGATCTGTGGCCCAGGCAACGCTGGGCTCTTCTGGGATCCTCAGTCGTGCCCGGGCCGTGACCTATGCCTTGGAGACGCTTGCAGCGTCCCACCAGCCAGATAGTCCATCTGCATACATTTCTTCCTGCCCGCATCCACAACTTCCCTTACTCACCCGCACCAACACTTGCCCACCCGCTACTCAGTATTTGCAGCACTCCGCTGTGAGCAACCCCCGCCACTGAGGGACAGGGAGGAGGACAGCTGACAGGTAGGGGACAATATTTATTTCATTTCTCCTGTGGGGAGCAATAGGATTTAGGTGGGGACCAATGTGATTTATGTGGGGAGCTCTGTGATTAATTTATGTGGGGAGCAATAGGATTTATGTGGGGAGCAATGTGAGTTACAGTATGTATTTGGGGAGCGATGTGATTAATGTATGTGGGGAGCAATAGGATTAATGTAGGGAAAATTTTTATTTATGTAGGAAGCAATGTGATTAATTTATGTGGGAAGCAATGTGATGTATGTGGAGTGCAATGTGATTTTTTTTCCTGTGGATGCCAATATATGTGTGGATTTTTTTCTTACTGTGGTGGCCAATGTGTGTGTTTTTTTCCTGTTGGGGACTGGTGGTGTGCCTTGGCAATTTTAAAATATTTGGCTTAATTCAGTAAGTATTGCAAATTCTGCTAATTAGCAGAATTTGCAATCCTTTTGTTCGCATGCAGGGGGCCGCACTTCGCATGCTGACCGCCGCCTACCCCCGTTCATCAAGCAGAAATTGCGATTGCAGATTTCATGATAGCAGAAATTAAGGTTGCCTCCTGCTGACGCAACTAACCGCACCCGCAGGAGGCCCGCCGCCATGTTTCTGAACATGGCGGCTGTGTGTGACGTCACGCAGCTGCCGCGATCACACCCATGCCATGCCCCCCGTTTCACAGACGCCACCCCAGCAGCGCTCGGTCTAGGAAATGGAGCATTGCTGCCCCTAGCCCGGCTACAGGCTGACAGGCAGAGTCAATAGCATTTTCTGCCCCCCCCCCCCCCGCAGAAAATGATGGCTCATGCACAGGACGGGCTCTACGCATGCATCTTTTTAGCAAGTTTTGCGATCCAACCTGAATTAAGCCCTTTGTTCGGTCTGCCACAAGTTAAAAAAGTTAGGAAAACACTGGTCTGGACCGAAAATCTTGGCCTCTTTTTCTGATATTGAGAAGTGTGTGTGCATGCTCAATAATCTGCCTATAGTTCCTGTTTTCCTGACATTCTGGGTCATCCTCCTTGTGGCCGGGTATATGCAGAATCATTTGTGGTGTGGCGGAAATTCGGAAACTTCTAATAAAAAAATTACATAATGCCTAGCACAGATATTGGCACTTTCAATTTGATGAAAACTTGCCCCATGTGTCAGCCCAATCATAAAAATTGAACAGTGTGCCTACAGCTAAGCACATAAGGCCCAATTTTCGGGAAACCAAACAGGGAGATTAAGTCCGCGGTATAGGTCCTCTGCGTACTACCATCAGTGCCACTGTTTGCATTACTATTGGAGCATGTCTGCAGTCCAGGTCCTCTGCATGTCTACTCTCCGGCAGTGGGGACTACCAGGAGGCTCCATTTGGCTCAGCATTAGCAGCAGCATGTGTGAATGGAGCCTCCCCATGCTTGCTGCCAGAGAGACATGCTCTGATGGTAATACAAACAGTTGGTGGCGCCAATGGGAGTCTGATGGTAGTGTGCCCCATGTTCTGAACTCTTACCCAATGACTATGCAGGAATTATCTAAGACTAATGCTAATAATCACAGTCACTATTGCAGCACAGGAAAGGCCATGGGGAAATAGAAATCAGATCCCTGAGTATCACTCCTGCACAGAGCCGGTCCCACATATACGCAGAGTACTTGGCTAAGTAAGGCGCCACACTGACGAAGGCGCCAGGTAGCAGGAGTCATACATTGCATCTGCTCCTGATTGGAACTGGAGCCTTCCCTGACGGGAGACTGGACCATCTCATTAGTGGCAGTGACCCTTGGCAAGCAGCACTGCTGGAGCAGGGGGCATATGTGCATGTGGCGCTGCTGGGGGGATGTGTGTATCTTGCACAGCAGACAGTCTGGCCACGCCCATATATATATATATATATATATATATATATATACATATATATATGTGTCACAGCAGACTGGGGTAAAATTGTCTGGCCCACCCCTTTCCTGTGAAACCACACCCCTTTTTGTGGCTGTACCTTTAAGAGGTTTATCCCATTAAAGGGTGCCAAAATAATTTATTTGCTTACTATAAAATTAGGCTCGGGCCAGCCCTGCTCCTGCAGCCACTTGTACTTTCACCCCCCCGATAACACGCCGTACTGATAACCAGCTGAGCTGGACGAGGCTGAAGTTAGCTTCTTATTCGGCCAGTTTCTTATTCACTTCTTATTCGAACTCCAGCTTCTTATTCAGATCATTCAGTTTTGCAAGGGTTAATGAGTCTTGGGTTACAAATTTAACACCTGAAATCAACAGAAAAGGGTCCCTTGCATATGACCCACTCGTATTTTGTTTGGCCCAAAGCTGTTTTGGGCATGAAATACACTGGCAAAGTGGGCACACACACCATATTTTACCATTTTGAATAAGTAGCTGCAATATTGCAAGGGTTAACTAGTCTTGGGACCCAAATTTGACCCCAAAAATCAACAGAGCGTGGTCACTTACATATGACGCACTTGTATTTTGTCTGGCCCAACGCTGTTTTGAGCATGAAATACACTGGAAAAGTGGGCACACACACCATGTTTTACCATTTTGAATAAGTAGCTGTAGTTTTGCAAGGGTTAACCAGTCTTGGGCCACAAATTTGACACCTGAAATCAACATAGGGTGGTCACTTACATATGATGCACTTGTATTTTGCTTGGCCCAACGCTGTTTTGGGCATGAAATACACTGGCAAAGTGGGCACACACACCATATTTCACCATTTTGAATAAGAAGCTGTAGTTTTGCAAGGGTTAACCAGTCTTGGGCCACAAATTTGACACCTGAAATCAACAGACGGTGGTCACTTACATATGACCCACTTGTATTTTGCCTGGCCCAATGCTGTTTTGAGCATGAAATACACTGCAAAGTGGGCACAAACACCATTTTATAAATTGCCATTTTGAATAAGTAGCTATAGTTTTGCAAGGGTTAACTAGTCTTGGGACACAAATTTGACACCTGAAATCAACAAAGCGTGGTCACTTACATATGACCCACTTGTATTTTGCTTGGCCCAGCGCTGTTTTGGGCATGAAATACACTGGTAAAGTGAGCACAAACACCATATTTTACCATTTTGAATAAGTAGCTGTAGTTCTGCAAGGGTTAACTAGTCTTGGGCCACAAATTTAACACCTGAAATCAACAAAGCGTGGTCACTTACATATGACCCACTTGTATTTTGCATTTCCCAATGCTGTTTTGGGCATGAAATACACTGGCAAAGTGGGCACAAACACCATTTTATAAATTGCCATTTTGAATAAGTAGCTGTAGTTTTGCAAGGGTTAACTAGTCTTGGGCCACAAATTTGACACCTGAAATCAACAGAGGGTGGTAACTTACATATGGTTTCGGTATGAAAGATAGATAGTGTCTAGTTAGACAGTCAATAGATAGACACCATATGTTAGACAGACATTAGGTCGACAGGGTCAAAAGGTCGACAGGGTCAAAAGGTCGACATGAAAAAGGTAGACACCATGTTTTTTGCATTTTTGTGCTTTGTGTGGATAGTTTTGTCATCTGGCACCCCAATTGCAGAAAGGCATACGCTCGCCACGCTTCGGGCACGGTGGCACGCTGCGCTCGCCACAAGGTTTATTTATTATTATTATTAACAGTTTCTTATATAGCGCAGCAAATTCCGTTGCGCTTTACAATTTGAAATAACAATAACAAACTGGGTGATAACAGTCATAGAGGTAGGAAGGCCCTGCTCGCAAGCTTACAATCTATAGGGAAATAGCACCTTTCCTTGTGTACATATGCCTATCTATTGCATAGAATGAAAAGACATGTGAGGATATGTGTGGACTGTACAGAGTGGATGTAATTTGATAGGAAGGTTTATGAAAGTTATGTGGGCGGTTCTGGAATGTGAAAAGCTTGCCTAAAGAGGTGAGTTTTGAGGGAACGCTTGAAGGTTTGGAGACTAGAGGAGAGTCTTATTGTGCGTGGTAGGGCATTCCACAGAGTGGGTGCAGCCCGATGAAAGTCCTGCAGTCGTGAGTGGGAGCGAGTAATGAGTGTGGATGAGAGACGCAGGTCTTGTGAAGAGCGAAGAGGTCGGGTTGGGAGATATTTTGTGATAAGCGAAGTGATGTACGTTGGTGTAGTTTGGTTAATGGCCTTGTGTGTGAGTAAAAGTATTTTATATTGAATGCGGTAGAGTACAGGTAACCAATGGAGGGACTGACAGAGTGGATCTGCAGACGATAAACGTCTAGCGAGGAAGATAAGCCTCGCCGCTGCATTCAGAATGGATTGTAGTGGTGAGAGTCTCGTTTTGGGAAGACCAGTTAGGAGACTATTGCAATAATCAATGCGGGAGATGATGAGCGCGTGGATTAGAGTTTTTGCAGTGTCTTGTGTAAGGTATGGTCGTATTTTGGATAAGTTTTTTAGATGCATGTAACATGATCTTGAGACAGATTGAATGTGGGGAACAAAGGACAGATCAGAGTCAAGGATGACACCTAGGCAGCGAGCTTGTGGGGTAGGGTAGATAGTCGAGTTTTCAACAGTGATAGAGATATCAGGTTGGTACCTACTATTGGCCGGTGGAAATATAATTAACTCTGTCTTTGAAATATTAAGTTTGAGGTGGCGAGATGTCATCCAGGATGAGATGGCAGAAAGGCATTCAGTGACACGGTCCAGTACAGATAGGGACAAGTCAGGGGAGGATAGGTAGATTTGAGTATCATCTGCGTACAGATGATACTGAAAACCAAAAGAGCTGATTAGTTTACCAAGAGATGAGGTATAAATAGAGAAAAGCAGAGGACCCAAGACTGAGCCTTGCGGTACTCCAACTGAAAGAGGTAGCGAAGAGGAGGTAGATTCAGAGAAGCGAACACTGAAGGAGCAATTAGATAGGTACGATAGGAACCAAGAAAGGGCTGTGTCTTTAAGACCTAGGGATTGTAGTGTCTGTATGAGAAGAGAGTGGTCTACAGTGTCAAATGCAGCAGATAGGTCTAGAAGAATAAGTAGTGAGTAGTGGCCTTTAGACTTCGTAGTGACCAAATCATTAACCACTTTAGTCAGTGCCGTCTCTGTGGAATGTTGGGAACGGAAGCCTGACTGAAGTGGGTCCAACAAAGTGTATGAGTTAAGAAAGTGTGTGAGTCGAGTGTAGGCAAGTCTCTCAAGTAGCTTAGAGAGACAAGGGAGCTGAGAGATAGGGCGGTAGTTTGAGAGAGCATTAGGGTCAGAATTTTGTTTTTTTAAAATAGGAGTAATCACTGCATGCTTGAAGAGTGAAGGAAAAATACCAGTAGAGAGAGAGAGATTACAGATGTTAGTTAAGGTAGGGATGAGCACCAGAGACAGAGCTTTACTTATTTGTGAGGGTAAAGGATCAAGAGGAGAGGTAGTAGAGAAGCAGGATGAGAAGAGTGATGATACTTCATCTTCATTTGTGGGATCAAATGAAGTAAGAGTGCCAGAGGGTTCAGGTAAAGAACGGAGCAGGTCACTGGCTGCCGAAGAGCATACCATTTCATCTCGGATCTTAGCAATCTTCTCCTTGAAGTAGGAAGCAAGATCCTGTGCCTTGATAGTGGCTGGTGGGGTAGGTGCGGGAGGATTCAGAAGTGATTTAAATGTATTAAAGAGTCGTTTGGGGTTAGAGGCTTGAGCAGAGATAAGAGTTTGGAAATATGTTTGTTTGGCAGTGTCCAGGGCATTTTTATAAGAATGGTAGACTGTCTTATATGTGAGGAAGTCACTTGAAATACGAGATTTACGCCACTGACGTTCAAGTTTTCGTGTGAGTTTTTGTAGTTGTCTTGTTAATTTGGAGTGCCATGGTTGACATCTAGGCCTACGTGGAGTGTGATGGGTAGCTGGAGCCACTTCATCAAGGGCTAGTTCTAGAGTCTCATTAAGGTGTGATACAGCCATCTCAGGAGAGGTGAATGCAGAAATAGGTGAAAGCAGTTGTTGGAGTGAAGTGGAAAGTTCTTGAAGATTAATTGTGTTAATATTTCTGCGAGTTTGAGGAAGATTGGAGAACTTCCGCAACACAGGGTTTGAATTAACAGATGAAAGCATGCAGGTGATAAGGTTGTGATCTGAGAGGGGGAAAGGAGTGTTGGTGAGTTCAGCGATGGAGCATGGTCTGGTGAATACTAGATCAAGGCAGTGGCCCGCCTGATGAGTGGAGGAGTCAGTCCATTGGGAGAGGCCAAGAGAGGAGGTTAGAGAGAGTAGTTTAGAGGCATGCGCAGCAGATTTTGGACAATCAATAGCAATATTGAAATCACCCATGATAATGGTGGAGATGTCAGACGATAGGAAGTGAGGGAGCCAGGCAGAAAAATCTTCCAAAAATTGTTTTGGATGCCCAGGTGGGCGGTAGATAGCTGCAACACGCAGAGAGAAAGGAGAGTAAACCCTAATGGAATGTACTTCAAATGATGTAAATGTGAGTGATGGAACCTGTGGTAGAACAGTATATGCAAAAGATTGGCAAAGTAAAAGTCCAACTCCTCCTCCTTTATGGTTATCGGGTCTGGAGGTGTGTGTAAAGTGGAGACCACCATGTGCCAGTGCTGCAGGGGAGGCTGTGTCAGATTGTGTGAGCCAGGTTTCTGTTATAGCCAGCAGATTGATGTTGTTAGATATGAAGAGGTCATGGATGGATGTTAATTTGTTACAAACAGAGCCTGCATTCCATAAGGCACATTTTAGTGATCTGGAGGGTGATGGAAGACATGTGATGTTTATGAGGTTAGCTGGATTTCTATGTTGCTGTGAATCAGGTGAATGCGAGTGATGCAAGTGGCTGGATCCTGGATTTGGTGAAATGTCACCAGCTATCAGAAGCAGAAGAGAGAGATAAATGTGGGTGTCAGAGGTTTGTGAAAGTTTTTTATGGTGAGAGGTTGTAGATGTTATTGTCAATGAGTATAGGGAAGTAAAAAGCTCATGAGTGCTAATAAGAGGGGAGTGTAGAATTGAGGGGGCAACATGTACAGAGGGGTGAGTTGCTGGGAGACTGAATGATGCAATGGCCTTTATGAATACTCCATGAAGAGCAATGCAGAAAATCAATTTGTGGAACATAGTTAGTTTGAGATGAAATCAGTGTTTTCTAGGCTGAGAGTGTAAGGTTTAACTTGTTCAAGTTAAAAGTGCAGGTGCCTACTGGTGTTGTTCTGCTGTATGTTAACTGTGCATTATAGAGCAAAGTGACAAACAGGTATGTACAATCACATGTAAATCATAATGTAAATAGTTGTCTACCAAATTGTTTGCATTTTGTTCTTAGAGGTCATAAGGATTTTAGTTGGTAAAATATTTACATACGCTGAAATACACAGATGATTGGGAATGTAAGGAAGGGACAATGTTTTCTGTTTTGTCGGTGGGTTGTTTCCGTCTGTTTTCGTCCTTCAGTATATGGCAAACATACAGCCACTATGTAGAAGTCCTGGGTAAGTCTATATTGTAATATTTTCATAACCCTTTTAAACAGCCCTTATAATAAAGCCCTGTTCAGCTGGCTGTTGTTCAGCCAAGCATCTTTCCTTATGAATGGTAAGTATCCATGTGTCTCTAGTAATTGCAATCAAGGCCTAACATCCCACCCCCGTTTACAGAGCATGCCATAAAACTCAACTAAAACAAATACTAAGATAGCAGTTACCAACTATATAAAGCTGCAAAACAGTTTCATCCTAGAATACAATATAGCTTATGATATACAAATTGACAGTGTAGATTACCTAGTTATAATAACACTATCACTGATGCATATATATTCTGAGCAGATCCAAAATGCAAGGAGTGTAGATTACCTAGTTATAATAACACTATCACTGATGCATATATATTCTGAGCAGATCCAAAATGCAAGGAGTGTAGATTACCTAGTTATAATAACACTATCACTGATGCATATATATTCTGAGCAGATCCAAAATGCAAGGAGTGTAGATTACCTAGTTATAATAACACTATCACTGATGCATATATATTCTGAGCAGATCCAAAATGCAAGGAGTGTAGATTACCTAGTTATAATAACACTATCACTGATGCATATATATTCTGAGCAGATCCAAAATGCAATTAGTGTAGATTACCTAGTTATAATAACACTATCACTGATGCATATATATTCTGAGCAGATCCAAAATGCAAGGAGTGTAGATTACCTGCAGAGAAAGGAGAGCAATTGTCATATTGGTCCGGCACAGCCCTTCAGTATATGGCAAACATACAGCCACTATGTAGAAGTCCTGGGTAAGTCTATATTGTAATATTTTCATAACCCTTTTAAAAAAGCCCTTATAATAAAGCCCTGTTCAGCTGGCTGTTGTTCAGCCAAGCATCTTTCCTTATGTTTATAACCAACTCTATGCCGACATGGATAGAGAAAGTATGAAATAATCCAAAAACATGTTAAATTAAAAAAACACATTTGTCTATCTTTTTTATGTCGACAATTATCATGTCGACCTTTTGACCTGATTACCTTTCCCATGTCGACCTTTTGACCTGTCGACCTTTTCCATGTTGACCTTCTGACCCTGTCGACCTTTTGACCCTGTAGACCTAATGTCTGTCTAATATATGGTGTCTATCTATTGACTGTCTAACTAGACACTGTCTATCTACTAAACGGATAGACTTACATATGACCCACTTGTATTTTGCCTGGCCCAGCACTGTTTTGGGCATGTAATACACTGCCAAAGTGGGCACACATACAGGGCCGGTTCTTGGCCTTGTGGCGCCCTGGGCAAAGTATAGGGGCGTGGCTTCAAATGGGGGCGTGGTCAGTTACACCCCCATTTATGCCCCCTGTAGCGACGCTGAAAGAAAAAATAAAATAAAAAAAAGTATACTTACCATCCCCGTTCCTGATCCAGACCGCTGCAGACCTCCTCCGCCGGCGGCGCCGCTCTTCTCCACTCCTCTCCTCGATCTATGGGAGAGACGTTATTACGTCTCTCCCATGGAACAGCATAGACACTAGAGGTCAATTATGACCCCTAGTGTTTGTGCCACTATGCTGTGCGGTGCGCGATGACGTCATCGCGCACCGCACAGCAAAGGTCCTCTCCATGAAGGGAAACTAGACGCTACGGTCTAGTTTCCCTTCATGGAGAGGACCTTTGCTGTGCGGTGCGCGATGACGTCATCGCGCACCGCACAACTAAGGTCCTCTTAATGAAGGGAAACTAGACGCTACGCGTCTGGTTCCTTTCAAAGCGGAGGGGTACAGCGGGGCACTGCGGGGGGCACAGTGGCGGATCTTGCCCTGGTGTGGCGCCCTCCGGATGGCGCCGGCGCCCTCCGGAAGGCGGCGCCCCGGGCAAAAGTACCGCTTGCCCGTGGCAAGATCCGCCATTGCACACATACCATATTTTACCATTTTGAATAAGTAGCTGTAGTTTTGCAAGGGTTAACCAGTCTTGGGCCACAAATTTGAAACCTGAAATCAACAGAGGGTGGTCACTTATATGTGACCCACTTGTATTTTAACTGGCCCAACGCTGTTTTGGGCATGAAATACACTGGCAAAGTGGGCACACACACCATATTTTACCATTTTGAATAAGTAGCTGTAGTTTTGCAAGGGTTAACCAGTCTTGGGCCACAAATTTAACACCTGAAATCAACAGACGGTGGTCACTTACATATGACCCACTTGTATTTTGCCTGGCCCAACGCTGTTTTCAGCATGAAATACACTGCAAAGTGGGCACAAACACCATTTTATAAATTGCCATTTTGAATAAGTAGCTGCGGTTTTGCAAGGGTTAACTAGTCTTGGGACACAAATTTGACACCTGAAATCAACAAAGCGTGGTCACTTACATAAGACCCACTTGTATTTTGCCTGGCCCAACGCTGTTTCGAGCATGAAATACACTGCAAAATGGGCACAAACACCATTTTATAAATTGCCATTTTGAATAAGTAGCTGTAGTTTTGCAAGGGTTAACTAGTCTTGGGACACAAATTTGACACCTGAAATCAACAAAGCGTGGTCAGTTACATATGACCCACTTGTATTTTGCTTTTCCCAATGCTGTTTTGGGCATGAAATACACTGGCAAAGTGGGCACAAACACCATTTTATAAATTGCCATTTTGAATAAGTAGCTGTAGTTTTGCAAGGGTTAACTAGTCTTGGGCCACAAATTTGACACCTGAAATCAACAGAGGGTGGTCACTTACATATGACCCACTTGTATTTTGCCTGGCCCAGCACTGTTTTGGGCATGTAATACACTGCCAAAGTGGGCACACATACAGTGTCGGTTCTTGGCCTTGTGGCGCCCCGGGCAAAGTATAGGGGCGTGGCTTCAAATGGGGGCGTGGTCAGTTACACCCCCATTTATGCCCCCTGTAGCGACGCTGAAAGAAAAAATAAAATAAAAAAAAGTATACTTACCATCCCCGTTCCTGATCCAGACCGCTGCAGACCTCCTCCGCCGGCGGCGCCGCTCTTCTCCACTCCTCTCCTCGATCTATGGGAGAGACGTTATTACGTCTCTCCCATGGAACAGCATAGACACTAGAGGTCAATTATGACCCCTAGTGTTTGTGCCACTATGCTGTGCGGTGCGCGATGACGTCATCGCGCACCGCACAGCAAAGGTCCTCTACATGAAGGGAAACTAGACGCTACGCGTCTGGTTCCCTTCAAAGCAGGGGGGTACAGCGGGGCACTGCGGGGGGCACAGTGGCGGATCTTGCCCTGGTGTGGCGCCCTCCGGATGGCGCCGGCGCCCTCCAGAAGGCGGCGCCCCGGGCAAAAGTACCGCTTGCCCGTGGCAAGATCCGCCATTGCACACATACCATATTTTACCATTTTGAATAAGTAGCTGTAGTTTTGCAAGGGTTAACCAGTCTTGGGCCACAAATTTGAAACCTGAAATCAACAGAGGGTGGTCACTTATATGTGACCCACTTGTATTTTAACTGGCCCAACACTGTTTTGGGCATGAAATACACTGGCAAAGTGGGCACACACACCATATTTTACCATTTTGAATAAGGAGCTGTAGTTTTGCAAGAGTTAACCAGTCTTGGGCCACAAATTTGACACCTGAAATCAACAGAGGGTGGTCACTTACATATGATGCACTTGTATTTTGCTTGGCCCAACGTTGTTTTGGGCATGAAATACACTGGCAAAGTGGGCACACACACCATATTTTACCATTTTGAATAAGTAGCTGTAGTTTTGCAAGGGTTAACCAGTCTTGGGCCACAAATTTGACACCTGAAATCAACAGACGGTGGTCACTTACATATGACCCACTTGTATTTTGCCTGGCCCAGCACTGTTTTGGGCATGTAATACACTGCCAAAGTGGGAACACATACAGGGCCGGTTCTTGGCCTTGTGGCGCCCCGGGCAAAGTATAGGGGCGTGGCTTCAAATGGGGGCGTGGTCAGTTACACCCCCATTTATGCCCCCTGTAGCGACGCTGAAAGAAAAAATAAAATAAAAAAAAGTATACTTACCATCCCCGTTCCTAATCCAGACCGCTGCAGACCTCCTCCGCCGGCGGCGCCGCTCTTCTCCACTCCTCTCCTCGATCTATGGGAGAGACGTTATTACGTCTCTCCCATGGAACAGCATAGACACTAGAGGTCAATTATGACCCCTAGTGTTTGTGCCACTATGCTGTGCGCGATGACGTCATCGCGCACCGCACAGCAAAGGTACTCTCCATGAAGGGAAACTAGACGCTACGGTCTAGTTTCCCTTCATGGAGAGGACCTTTGCTGTGCGATGCGCGATGACGTCATCGCGCACCGCACAACTAAGGTCCTCTTAATGAAGGGAAACTAGACGCTACGCGTCTGGTTCCTTTCAAAGCGGAGGGGTACAGCGGGGCACTGCGGGGGGCACAGTGGCGGATCTTGCCCTGGTGTGGCGCCCTCCGGATGGCGCCGGCGCCCTCCGGAAGGCGGCGCCCCGGGCAAAAGTACAGCTTGCCCGTGGCAAGATCCGCCATTGCACACATACCATATTTTACCATTTTGAATAAGTAGCTGTAGTTTTGCAAGGGTTAACCAGTCTTGGGCCACAAATTTGAAACCTGAAATCAACAGAGGGTGGTCACTTATATGTGACCCACTTGTATTTTAACTGGCCCAACGCTGTTTTGGGCATGAAATACACTGGCAAAGTGGGCACACACACCATATTTTACCATTTTGAATGAGTAGCTGTAGTTTTGCAAGGGTTAACCAGTCTTGGGCCACAAATGTAACACCTGAAATCAACAGACGGTGGTCACTTACATATGACCCACTTGTATTTTGCCTGGCCCAACGCTGTTTTGAGCATGAAATACACTGCAAAGTGGGCACAAACACCATTTTATAAATTGCCATTTTGAATAAGTAGCTGTAGTTTTGCAAGGGTTAACTAGTCTTGGGACACAAATTTGACACCTGAAATCAACAAAGCGTGGTCACTTACATATGACCCACTTGTATTTTGCCTGGCCTAACGCTGTTTTGAGCATGAAATACACTGCAAAGTGGGCACAAACACCATTTTATAAATTGCCATTTTGAATAAGTAGCTGCGGTTTTGCAATGGTTAACTAGTCTTGGGACACAAATTTGACACCTGAAACCAACAAGTCTTGGGACACAAATTTGACACCTGAAATCAACAAAGCGTGGTCAGTTACATATGACCCACTAGTATTTTGCTTTTCCCAATGCTGTTTTGGGCATGAAATACACTGGCAAAGTGGGCACAAACACCATTTTATAAATTGCCATTTTGAATAAGTAGCTGTAGTTTTGCAAGGGTTAACTAGTCTTGGGCCACAAATTTGACACCTGAAATCAACAGAGGGTGGTCACTTACATATGAACCACTTGTATTTTGCCTGGTCCAGCACTGTTTTGGGCATGTAATACACTGCCAAAGTGGGCACACATACAGTGCCGGTTCTTGGCCTTGTGGCGCCCCGGGCAAAGTATAGGGGCGTGGCTTCAAATGGGGGCGTGGTCAGTTACACCCCCATTTATGCCCCCTGTAGCGACGCTGAAAGGAAAAATAAAATAAAAAAAAGTATACTTACCATCCCCGTTCCTGATCCAGACCGCTGCAGACCTCCTCCGCCGGCGGCGCCGCTCTTCTCCACTCCTCTCCTCGATCTATGGGAGAGACGTTATTACGTCTCTCCCATGGAACAGCATAGACACTAGAGGTCAATTATGACCCCTAGTGTTTGTGCCACTATGCTGTGCGGTGCGCGATGACGTCATCGCGCACCGCACAGCAAAGGTCCTCTACATGAAGGGAAACTAGACGCTACGCGTCTGGTTCCCTTCAAAGCAGGGGGGTACAGCGGGGCACTGCGGGGGGCACAGTGGCGGATCTTGCCCTGGTGTGGCGCCCTCCGGATGGCGCCGGCGCCCTCCGGAAGGCGGCGCCCCGGGCAAAAGTACCGCTTGCCCGTGGCAAGATCCGCCATTGCACACATACCATATTTTACCATTTTGAATAAGTAGCTGTAGTTTTGCAAGGGTTAACCAGTCTTAGGCCACAAATTTGAAACCTGAAATCAACAGAGGGTGGTCACTTATATGTGACCCACTTGTATTTTAACTGGCCCAACGCTGTTTTGGGCATGAAATACACTTGCAAAGTGGGCACACACACCATATTTTACCATTTTGAATAAGGAGCTGTAGTTTTGCAAGAGTTAACCAGTCTTGGGCCACAAATTTGACACCTGAAATCAACAGACGGTGGTCACTTACATATGACCCACTTGTATTTTGCCTGGCCCAGCACTGTTTTGGGCATGTAATACACTGCCAAAGTGGGCACAGATACAGGGCCGGTTCTTGGCCTTGTGGCGCCCCGGGCAAAGTATAGGGGCGTGGCTTCAAATGGGGGCGTGGTCAGTTACACCCCCATTTATGCCCCCTGTAGCGACGCTGAAAGAAAAAATAAAATAAAAAAAAGTATACTTACCATCCCCGTTCCTAATCCAGACCGCTGCAGACCTCCTCCGCCGGCGGCGCCGCTCTTCTCCACTCCTCTCCTCGATCTATGGGAGAGACGTTATTACGTCTCTCCCATGGAACAGCATAGACACTAGAGGTCAATTATGACCCCTAGTGTTTGTGCCACTATGCTGTGCGGTGCGCGATGACGTCATCGCGCACCGCACAGCAAAGGTCCTCTCCACGAAGGGAAACTAGACGCTACGGTCTAGTTTCCCTTCATGGAGAGGACCTTTGCTGTGCGGTGCGCGATGACGTCATCGCGCACCGCACAACTAAGGTTCTCTTAATGAAGGGAAACTAGACGCTACGCGTCTGGTTCCTTTCAAAGCGGAGGGGTACAGCGGGGCACTGCGGGGGGCACAGTGGCGGATCTTGCCCTGGTGTGGCGCCCTCCGGATGGCGCCGGCGCCCCGGGCAAAAGTACCGCTTGCCCGTGGCAAGATCCGCCATTGCACACATACCATATTTTACCATTTTGAATAAGTAGCTGTAGTTTTGCAAGGGTTAACCAGTCTTGGGCCACAAATTTGAAACCTGAAATAAACAGAGGGTGGTCACTTATATGTGACCCACTTGTATTTTAACTGGCCCAACGCTGTTTTGGGCATGAAATACACTGGCAAAGTGGGCACACACACCATATTTTACCATTTTGAATGAGTAGCTGTAGTTTTGCAAGGGTTAACCAGTCTTGGGCCACAAATTTAACACCTGAAATCAACAGACGGTGGTCACTTACATATGACCCACTTGTATTTTGCCTGGCCCAACGCTGTTTTGAGCATGAAATACACTGCAAAGTGGGCACAAACACCATTTTATAAATTGCCATTTAGAGTAAGTAGCTGTAGTTTTGCAATGGTTAACTAGTCTTGGGACACAAATTTGACACCTGAAATCAACAAAGCGTGGTCACTTACATATGACCCACTTGTATTTTGCCTGGCCTAACGCTGTTTTGAGCATGAAATACACTGCAAAGTGGGCACAAACACCATTTTATAAATTGCCATTTTGAATAAGTAGCTGCGGTTTTGCAAGGGTTAACTAGTCTTGGGACACAAATTTGACACCTGAAATCAACAAAGCGTGGTCACTTACATAAGACCCACTTGTATTTTGCCTGGCCCAACGCTGTTTTGAGCATGAAATACACTGCAAAATGGGCACAAACACCATTTTATAAATTGCCATTTTGAATAAGTAGCTGTAGTTTTGCAAGGGTTAACAAGTCTTGGGACACAAATTTGACACCTGAAATCAACAAAGCGTGGTCAGTTACATATGACCTACTAGTATTTTGCTTTTCCCAATGCTGTTTTGGGCATGAAATACACTGGCAAAGTGGGCACAAACACCATTTTATAAATTGCCATTTTGAATAAGTAGCTGTAGTTTTGCAAGGGTTAACTAGTCTTGGGCCACAAAGTTGACACCTGAAATCAACAGAGGGTGGTCACTTACATATGACCCACTTGTATTTTGCCTGGCCCAGCACTGTTTTGGGCATGTAATACACTGCCAAAGTGGGCACACATACAGTGTCGGTTCGTGGCCTTGTGGCGCCCCGGGCAAAGTATAGGGGCGTGGCTTCAAATGGGGGCGTGGTCAGTTACACCCCCATTTATGCCCCCTGTAGCGACGCTGAAAGAAAAAATAAAATAAAAAAAAGTATACTTACCATCCCCGTTCCTGATCCAGACCGCTGCAGACCTCCTCCGCCGGCGGCGCCGCTCTTCTCCACTCCTCTCCTCGATCTATGGGAGAGACATTATTACGTCTCTCTCATAGAACAGCATAGACACTAGAGGTCAATTATGACCCCTAGTGTCTGTGCCACTATGCTGTGCGGTGCGCGATGACGTCATCACGCACCGCACAGCAAAGATCCTCTACATGAAGGGAAACTAGACGCTACGCGTCTGGTTCCCTTCAAAGCAGGGGGGTACAGCGGGGCACTGCGGGGGGCACAGTGGCGGATCTTGCCCTGGTGTGGCGCCCTCCGGATGGCGCCGGCGCCCTCCGGAAGGCGGCGCCCCGGGCAAAAGTACCGCTTGCCCGTGGCAAGATCCGCCATTGCACACATACCATATTTTACCATTTTGAATAAGTAGCTGTAGTTTTGCAAGGGTTAACCAGTCTTGGGCCACAAATTTGAAACCTGAAATCAACAGAGGGTGGTCACTTATATGTGACCCACTTGTATTTTAACTGGCCCAACGCTGTTTTGGGCATGAAATACACTTGCAAAGTGGGCACACACACCATATTTTACCATTTTGAATGAGTAGCTGTAGTTTTGCAAGGGTTAACCAGTCTTGGGCCACAAATTTAACACCTGAAATCAACAGACGGTGGTCACTTACATATGACCCACTTGTATTTTGCCTGGCCCAACGCTGTTTTGAGCATGAAATACACTGCAAAGTGGGCACAAACACCATTTTATAAATTGCCATTTTGAGTAAGTAGCTGTAGTTTTGCAAGGGTTAACTAGTCTTGGGACACAAATTTGACACCTGAAATCAACAAAGCGTGGTCACTTACATATGACCCACTTGTATTTTGCCTGGCCTAACACTGTTTTGAGCATGAAATACACTGCAAAGTGGGCACAAACACCATTTTATAAATTGCCATTTTGAATAAGTAGCTGCGGTTTTGCAAGGGTTAACTAGTCTTGGGACACAAATTTGACACCTGAAATCAACAAAGCGTGGTCACTTACATAAGACCCACTTGTATTTTGCCTGGCCCAACGCTGTTTTGAGCATGAAATACACTGCAAAATGGGCACAAACACCATTTTATAAATTGCCATTTTGAATAAGTAGCTGTAGTTTTGCAAGGGTTAACAAGTCTTGGGACACAAATTTGACACCTGAAATCAACAAAGCGTGGTCAGTTACATATGACCTACTAGTATTTTGCTTTTCCCAATGCTGTTTTGGGCATGAAATACACTGGCAAAGTGGGCACAAACACCATTTTATAAATTGCCATTTTGAATAAGTAGCTGTAGTTTTGCAAGGGTTAACTAGTCTTGGGCCACAAATTTGACACCTGAAATCAACAGAGGGTGGTCACTTACATATGACCCACTTGTATTTTGCCTGGCCCAGCACTGTTTTGGGCATGTAATACACTGCCAAAGTGGGCACACATACAGTGTCGGTTCTTGGCCTTGTGGCGCCCCGGGCAAAGTATAGGGGCGTGGCTTCAAATGGGGGCGTGGTCAGTTACACCCCCATTTATGCCCCCTGTAGCGACGCTGAAAGAAAAAATAAAATAAAAAAAAGTATACTTACCATCCCCGTTCCTGATCCAGACCGCTGCAGACCTCCTCCGCCGGCGGCGCCGCTCTTCTCCACTCCTCTCCTCGATCTATGGGAGAGACATTATTACGTCTCTCCCATAGAACAGCATAGACACTAGAGGTCAATTATGACCCCTAGTGTCTGTGCCCCTATGCTGTGCGGTGCGCGATGACGTCATCACGCACCGCACAGCAAAGGTCCTCTACATGAAGGGAAACTAGACGCTACGCGTCTGGTTCCCTTCAAAGCAGGGGGGTACAGCGGGGCACTGCGGGGGGCACAATGGCGGATCTTGCCCTGGTGTGGCGCCCTCCGGATGGCGCCGGCGCCCTCCGGAAGGCGGCGCCCCGGGCAAAAGTACCGCTTGCCCGTGGCAAGATCCGCCATTGCACACATACCATATTTTACCATTTTGAATAAGTAGCTGTAGTTTTGCAAGGGTTAACCAGTCTTGGGCCACAAATTTGAAACCTGAAATCAACAGAGGGTGGTCACTTATATGTGACCCACTTGTATTTTAACTGGCCCAACGCTGTTTTGGGCATGAAATACACTGGCAAAGTGGGCACACACACCATATTTTACCATTTTGAATAAGGAGCTGTAGTTTTGCAAGAGTTAACCAGTCTTGGGCCACAAATTTGACACCTGAAATCAACAGAGGGTGGTCACTTACATATGATGCACTTGTATTTTGCTTGGCCCAACGCTGTTTTGGGCATGAAATACACTGGCAAAGTGGGCACACACACCATATTTTACCATTTTGAATAAGTAGCTGTAGTTTTGCAAGGGTTAACCAGTCTTGGGCCACAAATTTGACACCTGAAATCAACAGACGGTGGTCACTTACATATGACCCACTTGTATTTTGCCTGGCCCAGCACTGTTTTGGGCATGTAATACACTGCCAAAGTGGGCACACATACAGGGCCGGTTCTTGGCCTTGTGGCGCCCCGGGCAAAGTATAGGGGCGTGGCTTCAAATGGGGGCGTGGTCAGTTACACCCCCATTTATGCCCCCTGTAGCGACGCTGAAAGAAAAAATAAAATAAAAAAAAGTATACTTACCATCCCCGTTCCTAATCCAGACCGCTGCAGACCTCCTCCGCCGGCGGCGCCGCTCTTCTCCACTCCTCTCCTCGATCTATGGGAGAGACGTTATTACGTCTCTCCCATGGAACAGCATAGACACTAGAGGTCAATTATGACCCCTAGTGTTTGTGCCACTATGCTGTGCGGTGCGCGATGACGTCATCGCGCACCGCACAGCAAAGGTCCTCTCCATGAAAGGGAAACTAGACGCTACGGTCTAGTTTCCCTTCATGGAGAGGACCTTTGCTGTGCGGTGCGCGATGACATCATCGCGCACCGCACAACTAAGGTCCTCTTAATGAAGGGAAACTAGACGCTACGCGTCTGGTTCCTTTCAAAGCGGAGGGGTACAGCGGGGCACTGCTGGGGGCACAGTGGCGGATCTTGCCCTGGTGTGGCGCCCTCCGGATGGCGCCAGCGCCCTCCGGAAGGCGGTGCTCCGGGCAAAAGTACCGCTTGCCCGTGGCAAGATCCGCCATTGCACACATACCATATTTTACCATTTTGAATAAGTAGCTGTAGTTTTGCAAGGGTTAACCAGTCTTGGGCCACAAATTTGAAACCTGAAATCAACAGAGGGTGGTCACTTATATGTGACCCACTTGTATTTTAACTGGCCCAACGCTGTTTTGGGCATGAAATACACTGGCAAAGTGGGCACACACACCATATTTTACCATTTTGAATAAGTAGCTGTAGTTTTGCAAGGGTTAACCAGTCTTGGGACACAAATTTAACACCTGAAATCAACAGACGGTGGTCACTTACATGTGACCTACTTGTATTTTGCCTGGCCCAATGCTGTTTTGAGCATGAAATACACTGCAAAGTGGGCACAAACACCATTTTATAAATTGCCATTTTGAATAAGTAGCTGTAGTTTTGCAAGGGTTAACTAGTCTTGGGCCACAAATTTGACACCTGAAATCAACAGAGGGTGGTCACTTACATATGACCCACTTGTATTTTGCCTGGCCCAGCACTGTTTTGGGCATGTAATACACTGCCAAAGTGGGCACACATACAGTGCCGGTTCTTGGCCTTGTGGCGCCCCGGGCAAAGTATAGCGGCGTAGCTTCAAATGGGGGCGTGGTCAGTTACACCCCCATTTATGCCCCCTGTAGCGACGCTGAAAGAAAAAATAAAATAAAGTATACTTACCATCCCCGTTCCTGATCCAGACCGCTGCAGACCTCCTCCGCCGGCGGCGCCGCTCTTCTCCACTCCTCTCCTCTCCTCGATCTATGGGAGAGACATTATTACGTCTCTCCCATAGAACAGCATAGACACTAGAGGTCAATTATGACCCCTAGTGTCTGTGCCACTATGCTGTGCGGTGCGCGATGACGTCATCGCGCACCGCACAGCAAAGGTCCTCTACATGAAGGGAAACTAGACGCTACGCGTCTGGTTCCCTTCAAAGCAGGGGGGTACAGCGGGGCACTGCGGGTGGCACAGTGGCGGATCTTGCCCTGGTGTGGCGCCCTCCGGATGGCGCCGGCGCCCTCCGGAAGGCGGCGCCCCGGGCAAAAGTACCGCTTGCCCGTGGCAAGATCCGCCATTGCACACATACCATATTTTACCATTTTGAATAAGTAGCTGTAGTTTTGCAAGGGTTAACCAGTCTTGGGCCACAAATTTGAAACCTGAAATCAACAGAGGGTGGTCACTTATATGTGACCCACTTGTATTTTAACTGGCCCAATGCTGTTTTGGGCATGAAATACACTGGCAAAGTGGGCACACACACCATATTTTACCATTTTGAATAAGGAGCTGTAGTTTTGCAAGAGTTAACCAGTCTTGGGCCACAAATTTGACACCTGAAATCAACAGAGGGTGGTCACTTACATATGATGCACTTGTATTTTGCTTGGCCCAACGCTGTTTTGGGCATGAAATACACTGGCAAAGTGGGCACACACACCATATTTTACCATTTTGAATAAGTAGCTGTAGTTTTGCAAGGGTTAACCAGTCTTGGGCCACAAATTTGACACCTGAAATCACAGACGGTGGTCACTTACATATGACCCACTTGTATTTTGCCTGGCCCAACGCTGTTTTGAGCATGAAATACACTGCAAAGTGGGCACAAACACCATTTTATAAATTGCCATTTTGAATAAGTAGCTGTAGTTTTGCAAGGGTTAACTAGTCTTGGGACACAAATTTGACACCTGAAATCAACAAAGCGTGGTCACTTACATATGACCCACTTGTATTTTGCCTGTCCCAATGCTGTTTTGAGCATGAAATACACTGCAAAGTGGGCACAAACACCATTTTATAAATTACCATTTTGAATAAGTAGCTGTGGTTTTGCAAGGGTTAACTAGTCTTGGGACACAAATTTGACACCTGAAATCAACAAAGCGTGGTCACTTACATATGACCCACTTGTAATTTGCCTGGCCCAACGCTGTTTTGAGCATGAAATACACTGCAAAATGGGCACAAACACCATTTTATAAATTGCCATTTTGAATAAGTAGCTGTAGTTTTGCAAGGGTTAACTAGTCTTGGGACACAAATTTGACACCTGAAATCAACAAAGCGTGGTCACTTACATATGACCCACTTGTATTTTGCTTGGCCCAACGCTGTTTTGGGCATGAAATACACTGGTAAAGTGAGCACAAACACCATATTTTACCATTTTGAATAAGTAGCTGTAGTTCTGCAAGGGTTAACTAGTCTTGGGCCACAAATTTAACACCTGAAATCAACAAAGCGTGGTCACTTACATATGACCCACTTGTATTTTGCTTTTCCAAATGCTTTGTTGGGCATGAAATACACTGGCAAAGTGGGCACAAACACCATTTTATAAATTGCCATTTTGAATAAGTAGCTGTAGTTTTGCAAGGGTTAACTAGTCTTGGGCCACAAATTTGACACCTGAAATCAACAGAGGGTGGTCACTTACATATGACCCACTTGTATTTTGCCTGGCCCAGCACTGTTTTGGGCATGTAATACACTGCCAAAGTGGGCACACATACAGTGTCGGTTCTTGGCCTTGTGGCGCCCCGGGCAAAGTATAGGGGCGTGGCTTCAAATGGGGGCGTGGTCAGTCACACCCCCATTTATGCCCCCTGTAGCGACGCTGAAAGAAAAAATAAAATAAAAAAAAGTATACTTACCATCCCCGTTCCTGATCCAGACCGCTGCAGACCTCCTCCGCCGGCGGCGCCGCTCTTCTCCACTCCTCTCCTCGATCTATGGGAGAGACGTTATTACGTCTCTCCCATGGAACAGCATAGACACTAGAGGTCAATTATGACCCCTAGTGTTTGTGCCACTATGCTGTGCGGTGCGCGATGACGTCATCGCGCACCGCACAGCAAAGGTCCTCTCCATGAAGGGAAACTAGACGCTACGGTCTAGTTTCCCTTCATGGAGAGGACCTTTGCTGTGCGGTGCGCGATGACGTCATCGCGCACCGCACAACTAAGGTCCTCTTAATGAAGGGAAACTAGACGCTACGCGTCTGGTTCCTTTCAAAGCGGAGGGGTACAGCGGGGCACTGCGGGGGGCACAGTGGCGGATCTTGCCCTGGTGTGGCGCCCTCCGGATGGCGCCGGCGCCCTCCGGAAGGCGGCGCCCCGGGCAAAAGTACCGCTTGCCCGTGGCAAGATCCGCCATTGCACACATACCATATTTTACCATTTTGAATAAGTAGCTGTAGTTTTGCAAGGGTTAACCAGTCTTGGGCCACAAATTTGAAACCTGAAATCAACAGAGGGTGGTCACTTATATGTGACCCACTTGTATTTTAACTGGCCCAACGCTGTTTTGGGCATGAAATACACTGGCAAAGTGGGCACAAACACCATATTTTACCATTTTGAATAAGTAGCTGTAGTTTTGCAAGGGTTAACCAGTCTTGGGACACAAATTTAACACCTGAAATCAACAGACGGTGGTCACTTACATGTGACCTACTTGTATTTTGCCTGGCCCAATGCTGTTTTGAGCATGAAATACACTGCAAAGTGGGCACAAACACCATTTTATAAATTGCCATTTTGAATAAGTAGCTGTAGTTTTGCAAGGGTTAACTAGTCTTGGGCCACAAATTTGACACCTGAAATCAACAGAGGGTGGTCACTTACATATGACCCACTTGTATTTTGCCTGGCCCAGCACTGTTTTGGGCATGTAATACACTGCCAAAGTGGGCACACATACAGTGCCGGTTCTTGGCCTTGTGGCGCCCCGGGCAAAGTATAGCGGCGTAGCTTCAAATGGGGGCGTGGTCAGTTACACCCCCATTTATGCCCCCTGTAGCGACGCTGAAAGAAAAAATAAAATAAAGTATACTTACCATCCCCGTTCCTGATCCAGACCGCTGCAGACCTCCTCCGCCGGCGGCGCCGCTCTTCTCCACTCCTCTCCTCTCCTCGATCTATGGGAGAGACATTATTACGTCTCTCCCATAGAACAGCATAGACACTAGAGGTCAATTATGACCCCTAGTGTCTGTGCCACTATGCTGTGCGGTGCGCGATGACGTCATCGCGCACCGCACAGCAAAGGTCCTCTACATGAAGGGAAACTAGACGCTACGCGTCTGGTTCCCTTCAAAGCAGGGGGGTACAGCGGGGCACTGCGGGTGGCACAGTGGCGGATCTTGCCCTGGTGTGGCGCCCTCCGGATGGCGCCGGCGCCCTTCGGATGGCGCCGGCGCCCTTCGGAAGGCAGCGCCCCGGGCAAAAGTACCGCTTGCCCGTGGCAAGATCCGCCATTGCACACATACCATATTTTACCATTTTGAATAAGTAGCTGTAGTTTTGCAAGGGTTAACCAGTCTTGGGCCACAAATTTGAAACCTGAAATCAACAGAGGGTGGTCACTTATATGTGACCCACTTGTATTTTAACTGGCCCAATGCTGTTTTGGGCATGAAATACACTGGCAAAGTGGGCACGCACACCATATTTTACCATTTTGAATAAGGAGCTGTAGTTTTGCAAGAGTTAACCAGTCTTGGGCCACAAATTTGACACCTGAAATCAACAGAGGGTGGTCACTTACATATGATGCACTTGTATTTTGCTTGGCCCAACGCTGTTTTGGGCATGAAATACACTGGCAAAGTGGGCACACACACCATATTTTACCATTTTGAATAAGTAGCTGTAGTTTTGCAAGGATTAACCAGTCTTGGGCCACAAATTTGACACCTGAAATCAACAGACGGTGGTCACTTACATATGACCGACTTGTATTTTGCCTGGCCCAACGCTGTTTTGAGCATGAAATACACTGCAAAATGGGCACAAACACCATTTTATAAATTGCCATTTTGAATAAGTAGCTGTAGTTTTGCAAGGGTTAACTAGTCTTGGGACACAAATTTGACACCTGAAATCAACAAAGCGTGGTCACTTACATATGACCCACTTGTATTTTGCTTGGCCCAACGCTGTTTTGGGCATGAAATACACTGGTAAAGTGAGCACAAACACCATATTTTACCATTTTGAATAAGTAGCTGTAGTTCTGCAAGGGTTAACTAGTCTTGGGCCACAAATTTAACACCTGAAATCAACAAAGCGTGGTCACTTACATATGACCCACTTGTATTTTGCTTTTCCCAATGCTTTGTTGGGCATGAAATACACTGGCAAAGTGGGCACAAACACCATTTTATAAATTGCCATTTTGAATAAGTAGCTGTAGTTTTGCAAGGGTTAACTAGTCTTGGGCCACAAATTTGACACCTGAAATCAACAAAGCGTGGTCACTTACATATGACCCACTTGTATTTTGCTTGGCCCAATGCTGTTTTGGGCATGAAATACACTGGCAAAGTGGGCACACACACCATTTTATAAATTGCCATTTTGAATAAGTAGCTGTAGTTTTGCAAGGGTTAACTAGTCTTGGGCCACAAATTTGACACCTGAAATCAACAAAGCGTGGTCACTTACATATGACCCACTTGTATTTTGCTTGGCCCAACGCTGTTTTGGGCATGAAATACACTGGCAAAGTGGACACAAACACTTTTTTATAAATTGCCATTTTGAATAAGTAGCTGTAGTTTTGCAAGGGTTAACTAGTCTTGGGCCACAAATTTGACCCCTGAAATCAACAGAGGGTGGTCACTTACATATGACCCACTTGTATTTTGCCTGGCCCAGCACTGTTTTGGGCATGTAATACACTGCCAAAGTGGGCACACATACCATATTTTACCATTTTGAATAAGTAGCTGTAGTTTTGCAAGGGTTAACTAGTCTTGGGACACAAATTTGAAACCTGAAATCAACAGAGGGTGGTCACTTACATATGACCCACTTGTATTTTGTCTGGCCCAATGCTGTTTTGGGCATGAAATACACTGGTAAAGTGAGCACACACACACACACACACACACACACACACACACACACACACACACACACACACACACACACACACACACACACACACACACACACACACACACACACACACACACACACACACACCATATTTTACCATTTTGAATAAGTAGCTGTAGTTTTGCAAGAGTTAACTAGTCTTGGGACACAATTGTGAGACCTGCAATCAACAGAATGTGGTCACTTACATATGACCCACTTGTATTCTGCCTGGCCCAACATTGATTTGTGAGTGAAATACACAACCACCATATTATAATTTACTATTTTGAATATGTAGCTGTAGTTTTGCAAGGGGTAACTAGTCTTGGGCGACATATTTGATACCAGAAATCAAGTGTTAGATTAGCTCCTTATCGCACAGGGGAGTCCCAGAGACCCTATGTTGAGTTAAAGTTGTCTGAAGTCAGCTACTATCCTTGCTTGAAGGAAGCTATACTCAGCAGGATTGGGGTGACGGGTCCCAGCAAAGCCCAAGAATATTATGAGTTGCAGCTGAACCCATCTGAGCCTCCAATGGTCAAACTGGCATAACTGGTCAGACTGAATAAAACCTGGTTACAGGAAGATAAAAACTCTTCTCATGGGTAGTGGAAGTGATAGCTCTAGACCAGGCTATATGGGTATTAGGCCGTGGTGTAAAACACTGGGCCTTTGCAGGCTGACCCCCAGACAATTGAGGAGCTAGCAGTGGTGATTGAGAGGTACCTGACCCTGGGAAAATGTAATAAAGCCAAGCAAGGGTTACAGCCAGTACCTAAGCCCAGTACCCAGATCCCCATTTTAAACCAAACAGCCCGTCTCCAGTCATATGTTTTGAGTGCAGAGAGCCCAGTCATGCACAGCGGTACTTCCTAAAGCAGGGTGAGCTAGTGGATTGCAGCTCAGGGAAAACAGCACAACCTGTATTCAGTATGGCGCCTGGAATTATTTCCCCAACTGAAACTACCCTGTTTCATATGATGGTACAGATTGAAGGCTGGGATATCTGGGCCTTGGTTGATACTGACAATGAATTGTCTATCATTTCTGCTAACCTGGTTCTTCCCGAGTCTGGCCAGGTTGTGCTTCTGGTAAAGGTGCTATGTATACTCGGTGACATAGAAGAATGCCCATGAGTGCACCTGCCAGTGGTGATTAAAGGAAGACCAGTAAAAATGGTAGCCACAGTAGCTTCCAAACCTCCTTAATTACTAATCCTGGGCCAGGACTTCCCACTGTTGCAGGAGTTTGTTACCTGGCATGACATTGGCAGACAGACAGAGGTTGAGCTGTCGCAGGGGCCAAGATCTACTGGAAGCCAAGGTTGTATGACTGTAAAGCCTTCTCTTGCCAGTGAGATTGAGACACATTAGTCCCCCATTTGCGAAAGAGTGTCTTTGCAGGACTTTAGGCGAGATCAGCATAATGATGGCAACTTGTCCAATACATTATAAAATGTGATAGTGGTAAATGGTAAGGTAAACTCTGCTTTACCACCTGAAGGTGTACCTTACTTTATGTGAAAAACTATTTTGTTTTACCTTGTAACTTATTTGCAAGGTAAAAGGGTAGACCAGTTGCTGATTCCCCGAAAACACGAGCAGCTGGTATTGAGGGCGGCTCACATGCATTTATGGGGTGGCCATTTAGGAGAGGAGAAAACTCTCCAGCGTATCCAGCTATGGATCTCCTGGCCAGGCATTCATGCTGCAGTAAAAAAAATATTGTCAGGAATGCCCAGTGTACCAAAAGAATGCACCCCAGACAGAATTTAGGGCGCCCTTGGTTTTCCTGACTATAATTTTTATGCCTATTGAGCCAATTTTTATAGATCTGATAGGGCCAGTAGAAAAATCGGATCATGGGCATCAGTATATATTGGTGACGGTGGACTACTCCACCGGGTACCCGGAGGCCATACCACTAAGTAACATGAAATCTAGCACTATTGTCCAGGAGTTCTTGATGCTGTATACCCGTCTAGGAATACCAATAGAGGTCCTGACCGACTAAGGTACCCCTTTTGTGTATAAATTAATGAAATACCTGTGTCGCCTGTTAAAGGTGGATAGAATTACCACTTCGGTTTACCACCCGCAGACAGGCGGCTTGGTCGAATGCTTTAACAGAACCCTTATGCAGATGATGAAAAGGGCAGTGTCACAGGAGAAGCGAGATTAGGACCTTCTCTTACCTTAGCTAATGTTTGCAGTTTGAGAGGTACCCCAAGCCTCTTCTATTATTATTATTATTATTATTATTACTATTATCATTATGATCCTTTATTTATATAGAGACTTTATATAGAGACCGTATGGGGTTTAGACCCTTCAAACTCCTCTATGGTAGACAACGCAGAAGGATATTACATCTATTAAAAGATGGGTGGGAGCAGCAATTGTCCCAAGTGCCTAACATCATTCAGTTTGTGTCCCAATTGTATGGCTGTCTAAGGCAAATTGCGCCACTTCTGACCAAGCATATGGTAAGAGCTCAACAGGATCAAAAAAGCAGTCATGGGGGTAAATTTACTAAGATGGGAGTTCTATTTAAAATGGGATGTTGCCCATAGCAACCAATCAGATTCTACTTCTCATTTATCTAGCACCTTCTAGAAAATAATACCTGGGATCTGATTGGTTGCTATGGGCAACATCCCATCTCAAATAGAACTCCCATCTTAGTAAATTTACCCCATGGCGTTACTGCTGTCAACGGACTTTTAATAGGGGTGACAAGATACTGATACTTGTGTCTAGGTACGGCAGGAAGGTAGAAGGAAAGAGGTAAAAGTCTACCATGTGAATTTGTTGAAGCCTTGGAAAGTGCCAGTCAGCTCTCTTTAGTGGCCGTGAAAACCCCAGAATGTCATGTACCTACTGAAGTAACTTTGAGTCCTAGCCAGAAACAAGAAGTGGTAAACTTAGTAGCACAGTACCAGGTTGTGTTCTCTGCCCTCCTGGGGAAAACTCAAATCATACAGCATGACAATGTTACTTCACCAGGAATGGTGATAAAACAAAGGCAGTATTGTATATCTGAGGCCCAACAGGCAGCAGTAAAACGGTAACTAGAAGTGATGTGGCGCTTGGGGGTCATAGAGTAGTCAGTGAATGGAATAATCCCATTTTTTTAGAGCCCAAGCCTTTTGGAGCTTTGAGATTCTGTAATGACTTGAGAAAGTTAAATAAAGTTCCTCTGTTTGATTCCTATCCTATGCCCCGGGTTGATGAACTGGTAGAAAACTTAGCAATAAGCCAGTATCTAACTACGCTAGATTTACTGAAGGGGTACTGGCAAATTCCTATGATGGAAGCTGCCAAATCAACAACAGCCTTCTCTACCACAGTGGGTTTGTTCCAGTATAAAGTCGCACCTTCCAAAGGTGGATGCAGTGTTACAGTCTCTACAGGCACAAGGGTTCACAGCTAAAGAAGAGAAGTGTGCCATCATAACTGTGGAGGCAAAGTATCTGGGGTTTATTGTATGCCAAGGGTAAGTTAAACCTCAACCCAGCAAGGTGGAAGCAATCCTCACATGGCCTAAGCTAAAATGTATGTCGCAACTCAGGACATTCTTTGGTCTGGTGGGCTATTATCGTAGGTTCAGGGGCAGAACTTGCAGCAGTGCAACCGGTGCAATGCACCAGGGCCCCTCCACGATGAAGGGGCCCACAGCTGGAGGCACTACAATGAGTCAGACTGACTCATTACATGCCACCTGCCGGTGCGCTGCAAGCCGCCGGTTCCCCTTAACAGAATGAGGCTGAGCTGGTGTGCAGAGCTGCGGTCTGGCCAGAGGGGGAGGAGGATGCAGTGGAGGAGTCTGGAGAAGGAGAAGGGGCCATCTTCCCCTCTCATTCACAGACAGCCCAGCTGTTTCTATTTGCTACCGGCGCCGGAGCATCACGTGACCATGTGGCTAAACTGTAGAGTATCTGAAGTAGTGCAGCAGCATTCCTTGTAAGGCGGTCAGGCAGCTGTGTGTTTATTTTTATTTTATTATACATTTTTCTAATTGTACATTTCATCCTGCAAACTCAGAATCGCGGACCTCGAAGAGGCGGAGACTACATTGAGGGGGTGGAGATTGGGAGGTGGTGGGCGGGGTTGTTACAGTAAGCTGGTCTCTCTGCAAATAGTAATGGTGACTGTGCAGTGACATATAACATACAGCACAGCATAGAGTGACCCCACTAAGGCAGCCAGGCACAGGGTCATGTGTTGTCACCCAGGGTGCATGTGCTGCTGCTGGCTGCATGATGCATAGTGTGGGCATCTGTCTCCATGGGCCTTGTGTATCCTTGTACAAAGGAATTGTCCAATCTTTATACAGTGAGAAGTCTCCTGAGTTTTTGTGGGAGTTGGATACAATTGGCCGACAGTTATCATATTGATATTCATTATGTCAACATGGAAAACTATCAACAAACAGTCCCTTGTGATATAGCAGTTTCGTACTTTATACCGGTGACAGCAGTGCCTTTTTCTGGATCACATTGCATTGGCGATGTCTCAGCAGTGTTCTGGTGAGTATTTTCCCCACTATCCCTAAACTTTTCCCTAGTAGCTAACCTTAACCTTTTCCCCTCCCCACAGCCTAACTCTAGCCACTACCCCAGTGCCTCACCCCCCCCCCCCAGCAGCCTAACCCTAAAACTTACCCGTAGTGCCTACTATATTGGCGTGACGTATAAAAGGAGCACTACTGTGTGGCGTAATGTGTATAAGGAGCTACTGTGTGGCGTAACCTGTATAAGGGGTATTACTGTGTGGTGTAACGTATATAAGAAGCACCACTGTGTGGTGTAACGTGTATAAGGAGCACTATTGTTTGGCATAAAGTGTATAAGGACCATAACTGTGTGTTGTAATGTGCATAAGGCGCTCTACTGTGTTGCGTAACATGTATAAGGAGCAGTACTGTGTGGAGTAACGTGTATCAGGAGCACTACTGTGTGGTATAATGTATATTAAGAATACTACTGTGTGGCGTAACATGTATAAGAGGCACTACTGTGTGTTGTAATGTGTATAAGGAGCACTACTGTGTGGCGTAATGTGTAGAAGGAGCTCTACTATGTGGCGTAATGCGTATAAGAAACAGTACTGTGTGGCGTAACGTGTTTCAGGAGCACTACTGTGTAGCATAACGTATATAAGGAGTACTACTGTTCAGTGTAATGTAATGTAAATCGGTGTAATGTAATAAGGTTGCACTACTGTGTGGCATAATTTGAATTGGTGGTACTATTGTGTGCCCACACCCCTTTTCAATGAGACCATGCCCTATTTTTTGACACACGTTTTGGATCTTGGGGGGGCTGGTGCAATGCATTTTGTTGCACCTGGGCCACCATGGTCTTGTTCCGCCACTGTGTAGGTTCATACGCGAATTTGCCACAGGGCAGCATCATTCACTGAATGTCTGAGGAAACAGTCCCCAGACAAGATCTAACCGTAGATGTGCTAAATGTAGCACATCTACGATCATTTACTCTGACATGCGAGGGGATGCCCAGCACAGGGCTAGTCCGCCCCGCATGACTGGCCCTTGCCCCCCCCCCCCCCTCGCACAGGTACAAAACCATTGCCAGGGTAGCTTCCTGCAAACGAAGCTCCTGCACGCTGGCAGTCCGCTACTCGCCACATCCCGGGTCGCAGAGGCTGTGTGTGACATCACGTAGCTGCCGCGGGCCGCCCCCAATGGTCCAGACAGGCCTCCGTTGTCCGGACCATGGTTCTAAAGACGGTGGCATGCCCCTTCCCGCCACGTGACCGCATCTGCCTGTCAATCAGGCAGAGGCGATTGAAGCCCTGAGATGCTGATAGAATCTCACTGGGCTCGGGGTGTGCACGAGCAGGGCGCACTCCACAAAGTAATTCAGACTGCGATCGCTGCTGCTGCAGTGATGCAGTCTGAATTACCCCCTAGGCCCGCAGAGACTGCTTTGCAGAATTTAAGAAATGCTTTGTGCGCAGAGCCTGTATTGCAGGCTCCTGATTTCAGGTGTCAAATTTGTGGCCCAAGACTAGTTAACCCTTGCAAAACTGCAGCTACTTATTCAAAATGGCAATTTATAAAATGGTGTTTATGCCCACTTTGCCAGTGTATTTCATGCCCAAAACAGTGTTGGGTCAGGCAAAATACAAGTGGGTCATATGTAAGTGACCACCCTCTGTTGATTTCAGGTGTCAAATTTGTGGCCCAAGACTGGTTAACCCTTGCAAAACTAAATTTTCTGAATAAGAAGCTGGAGCTCGAATAAGAAGTGAATAAGAAGCTGGCCGAATAAGAAGCTAACTTCAGCCTAGTCTGAGCTGGGAATAATGAATGCACACAGAGCCTGCTCTCACACAGATGAATAATCATTAATAGCTGCGCTCACACAGCACTATCTCCCGGCACTTTGTACACTGGCGCCCGACGTCACCAGGTCTCAAGGTGCAGCGCTCATCCCACAAAACAACTGGGAGGGCGGGTCTTAACGAATGGAAATTTCTAACCAGGATAGGCCGCATCAGCAGTCACTCAAATTGTTTACCCGCCCACACTCTCAGTCAGATGACATAGGCCCCGCCCCCTCACGACCTTATATGGCTTAGAGCGGTCTATTCTTAAAGGGGACGCAGCAACACGCCTTCTCTCTCTCTGCTGCTTGCTCATCGCACTGCTGTGCTGTCTCCCCGCTCCTCACCATGTCTGACAAACTGTCCTACAAAGTTGGTAAGCAGCGCTGGGTGTGTCTCGTTGTTAGACCGGGCAGGGGGCAAATGCATGGCAGCTCTCAGCCCCGGCTGTTTCTTAGCTGCTTGTGCTGAATCTGCATCACATTTCCCTAGCAGGGTCCCGTATACACGCGTGTATAGCTGTGCTCCCCAGCAGCTGCTGCAGCGCGCACGGACCGGCGACTTGTACCGGAGCCGCAGCAGCGGGAGAGCCACGGGCTGTTGCATTAGTGTGTTTTGATGCAGAGACCGGCATTATCCCTTGCCACCATTTCGCCTGTAACATAAGGCTATATAAGTATAATGTCATAAAAAAAGGGACATAGCGATTTCATGCTGCGCGTACAGATACTGCAAAAAATCGGGAATTGTTTGTTGCGATCATGGTCGGGTAATAGCACGCAGCAGCCCCCGTTATCATTATTTATCTAGTAGTATGTAATAATGGCCTGTGTGGTGTTCCCTGTTTCATGTAGAGCGCACGCATGGCTCTGCACACGCGCGGTGCCTCCTGGGAGTTGTAGTGTACTATCCAATCCATGGGATAATAGTCTGTGCGTTTTGACACTATTTCCCAGCATGCCTCGGGGCCCGGCAGATAACATGAGCTGGCACATGCTGTAACAGGAGCTGTCAGGGATCACAGGGCAGATCTTGTGCTGCTACCTGTTTCGCTATAGAGGGGACGAGCTGATGTGCACGCTCATTTTTATTTCAGCCTTCTGCTCAGGAGCACACAAGCACAACACACTCCCTTCTACCGCCTGCAGTGTTGTAATTGGCCTTAGTTTGTCTTTATTTAGGACTGCGCACATTTTTTTATTGTTTGAAATTGAGCTATAACATTTCTGTGCAATCATCTCAATGTACGAAGCTGATTTGTTTTATTTCTCTGACGTCCTAGTGGATGCTGGGGACTCCGTAAGGACCATGGGGAATAGACGGGCTCCGCAGGAGACTGGGCACACTAAAAGAAAGATTTGGTACTACCTGGTGTGCACTGGCTCCTCCCTCTATGCCCCTCCTCCAGACCTCAGTTAGATTTCTGTGCCCGGCCGAGCTGGATGCACACTAGGGGCTCTCCTGAGTAGGGATGGACATCGAAAGCAAACCATCATATGATGGGAATGCTCCACCATTGAATCTTTCGATGCGATGGTTACTAACCATCACATCAAAAGTATTCGATGGTGAAAACTATTGATATGACTAGTGCATGCGCAAAAGCCTGCATTTCCATTGGCAAGGTGGGAATTGTGATCGGGGGCAGGACCAGACACTTAGCAACATATCACTTTATCAATGGACATTGTGTGTATAATATACATATATAATATACACAAACAATGCCCAATGATGAAGTAATATATAGAAAGGTTGCTGCTGCAGCGACTCTCACCATCAGAGCCAGATGGCGGTAACCTGGGACCCTTTTGGAGTTTGGTACATAAGGTTCAGACTCAGTACCTATTCACAATAATGTGGATGGCAACTGGCTCAGTGCACGGTTTGCTTTGCCGTCTCACATGGGACCAATTCCGATGATTATGGTGTGGGGTTTGTATGTGCTTTCCATGTTTTTTTGTGTTTTCTCTTGGTTCTTCCCACAGTCCAAAAACATAAGCAAGGACTTTGTCCATATCCCTCCTAAATGATGCCCCCTGATCAGTGGTGGTGTATAGCTGGGGTGATGTGGAAGCACACATTGACAACAGTATTGGAGATGTACACGTGTTTAAGCCCCGTACACACAGGGGAGGTGTGTGCTGAACGATCTAGCACAGACCGCTCAGCACACCTCTCCCCCCACTCAGCACACAGCGTGATGTGTGCTGAGCGAGGGGGGCGCCTATTTCACCCAGCGGTGAAATAAGTGATCACTAGATTTGGCATGCATGCCAAATCTAGAGTCAGCGATAGCGCCGCACATCGCTATCGCTGGGAGCATACACATTGAGAGATCCGTGCTTAATTTCTAAGCAATCTAGTCAGATTGCTTAGATTTTAAACAGCGATGGCTCTGTGAGTACTTTAGATGTACTTACCAAAAGTCCTTGCATGCAAATTTTCACTCTTCCTCCCAACTATCCTGCACTCAACCTCCTCTCTTCTATGCCATAGGTTCTCAAACTTATGGGCCCTACACACTTAGTGATTACACTGAAAGATATGAACGATCTCATTCATTAATGAACGAGATAGCGTATATATCTCTCAGTGTGCATGCACCAACAGTGAATGATGTGCAGCCCCGCGCTCAGAGCCGTAACTAGGTGTGTGCCGAAGGGGCATTGCCCACAGCGCACACCTAGTTAGAGCACATTTCCCCTCTGCGCTCCCACGCCCTCTCTGAAGCCGCTGCCTCCGGGTTACCCGCTGCGGCCGGAGAAGAGCCGCTTCCGCCGGGGGGGGGACAGCTGCTGCTTCCGCCGGGGGTGGGGGAGAGTCGCTGCCTCCGTTACCCACTGCTGCCGGGGAAGAGTCGCTTCCGCCACTCCCCCATGAAGCCACGTCTCTATATTTTTGCGCAAGCCTACGGCGCGCACTGCCCGTTTTGCATGGGGGGGGTGGGGGCGCCGATGCCGTTTCTTTCACACAGCGCTGAAATGTCTAGTTACGGCACTGCCCGCGCTTGTTCATCATTGGTGCCGGCTCATTTATGCCTGCAAGCCAATATGGACAATCTCTTCCATATTAGCATACAGGACTATGGGGGCCAGGTGACGGGGGGAGTGAAGAAACTTTCCCTCTTTTTATATGTCAATATGGGCCCTGGGGTATTTTTTACAGTAGTCCTTGATGATGGTGGTAATCCTAAAGGCCCATACACACTGGATGATGTTGAGCTGAGAGCAGGTCACTTTTGGTGTGTTGAGCTTTCAGCTCAAAGCCTCCCAGTGTGTTTGCACAAGCGGTGAGTGCTGATGCGCGCTCCCGCTTCATCGCTGGCAGCCGCCGTTCATCTACTGGTATTACCAGTAGATGAACGGTGGGGTGAGAGGCTTTCCATAACGTCCTGCTATGGAAATCCGCTCACCCCCGCTGACATCGCTGGGCAGGGGGGAAAAGCGCTCAGTGTGTATGCACCTTTATGCAGTTTATTAATTAGTGTTGTTGTATCTGACATTCACAACTGTATGTTGCTAGTTGTATTGTGTACTACTTATCATTATTATTATTATTATTATAATTATTGCTTGCCTGAGCTGATATAAAGTTCAGTGACGTCACTCTGTCTCCTCCTCTGAATCCTCCTGAGCTCCGTGTGTCTGTGGTTGGTTCTATATCGGAGGGGCTGAAGGGACCTTGTGACGTATTGAGGAGAGGAGCTACGTCACCAGGGGGAGGAGCTACGGGCGAACAGGGTACCCGAAAAGTACCCACGCGGGCTCGCCACGCTTCGGGCACGGTGGCTCGCTCCGCTCCGCTCACCACCTAATTACTAAAGGTAATAGTTGGTGGCGTGGATAGTAGAGGAACTATCCCGCTGGCCTAGCTCCTCCCCCTTGCGTCGCAACTCCTCCCCCTTACGGAAAAGGTCCCTTAGCCCACTTGATTCTAGCATCTACCGTGTGTCTGTGGCTTTTGCTGCTGCTGCTGCTGCTGCAGCAGGGTGAGGTCTGTGCTCTGATTGGCTCTCTGAGTCAGTGAGAGCCAATCACAGCTAGCAGTGTTCCCTGTTGCCTAGCAGCAGCCTAGAGAGGGGAGGGGGTGAGAGGACTGGCTGAGCAGGCTCATATGAAGCAGAGAGAGTGTCAGACAGCCTCTGAATGAACTTAGGAGCAGCAAGGGGAGGCATAGTTATTAGGAAATAGAAAAAACAAGACACCATCGGAACACCATCGAATGACTATCATTCGATGGTGAAAACCATCGGGAGGCCACCATTTAATGCTAAAAACACTACCATCGAAAGGAAAACATCGATGGTTCGGAAACATCGACCATCGATGTCCATCCCTACTCCTGAGCTCCTAGAAAGAAAGTGTGTATGTATATATATGTATATGTATATGTATATATATATATATATATATATATATATATATATATATATATATATATATATATATATATATATATATATATATATATATATATATATATATATATATATATATATATATAATTTTTTTTTTTTTTTTTTTACAGTGAGACCTGCTGGCAACAGGCTCACTGCAACGAGGGACTAAGGGGAGAAGAAGCGAACCTACCTGCTTGCAGCTAGCTTGGGCTTCTTAGGCCACTGGACACCATTAGCTCCAGAGGGATCGACCGCAGGACCCGTCCTTGGTGTTCGTTCCCGGAGCCGTGCCGCCGTCCCCCTTACAGAGCCAGAAGCAAGAAGATGGTCCGGAAAATCGGCGGCAGAAGACTTCAGTCTTCACCAAGGTAGCGCACAGCACTGCAGCTGTGCGCCATTGCTCCTCATACACACTTCACACTCCGGTCACTGAGGGTGCAGGGCGCTGGGGGGGGGCGCCCTGAGCAGCAATAATATCACCTTGGCTGGCAAAATAACCACAATATATAGCCCCAGAGGCTATATATGTGGTAATTACCCCTGCCAGAATACAGAAAAAAGCGGGAGAAAAGTCAGCCGAAAAAGGGGCGGAGCCATCTCCCTCAGCACACTGGCGCCATTATTCCCTCACAGTTCCGCTGGAAGGAAGCTCCCTGCAGTCTACACTACAGAAAAGGGTAAAAAAGAGAGGGGGCGCACAGATTTGAGGCGCAGTAAATATTATAGCAGCTATAGGGGACATAATTCAGTTAGTCCCTGCATTATATAGCGCTCTGGTGTGTGCTGGCATACTCTCT